>NC_053036.3:467948581-468248585 GCF_002575655.3 Aegilops tauschii subsp. strangulata | reverse complement strand
CATTGCACTTTGAGGGATAATCGTATGATCCAACTATGTTAGCAATGTTGGGAGGTTGCACTACGAAAGTACGGACCCTAGGCCTTGTTTCTAAGCATTGCAATACCGTTTGTGCTCACTTTTGTTACTTGCTACCTTTCTGTTTTTTTATTGTTCCTACTACAAAAATAAATATCTACTTTCATTATTACACTTTTATCACCATCTCTTCGCCGAACTAGTGCACCTATACAATTTTCCATTGTATTGGGTGTGTTGGGGACACAAGGGATTTCTTGTATTTGGAAGCAGGGTCGTTTGAGAGAGACCATCTTCATCCTACACCTCTCACGGATTGATAAACCTTAGGTCATCCACTTGAGGGAAAATTGCTACTGTCCTACAAAACTCTACACTTGGAGGCCCAACACGTGTCTACAAGAATAAAGTTGCGTATTAGACATCAAGCTCTTTTCTGGCGCCGTTGCTGGGGAGGTGAGTGCATGAAGGTATATCTTCAGATCTAGCAATTGAATCTTTTAGTTTCTTGTTTATCACTAGTTTGGTTTATAAAAGAAAACTACCAAAAATGGAATTGAGGTTGCATCATATTATTGATCATCTTTACAATATCTTTCCTGAAAATGATGGATCGGAAAATTGTTCTCTGTTTTTAGAAGAAGAAGTCAATAAAATGTTTGGCACAAAATATTTTAATGATGAGCATGATTGCAATGTTGTTAGTATGAACTCTTTGAATATTCATGATGCTAATGATATGCAAAGCCATAAGCTTGGGGATGTTATATTTGATGATTATGATATTTTTAGTCCCCCAAGTTTTGATGAGAAAATTTATTATGATGATTGCATGCCTCCTATTTATGATGATTATATTGACGAGAGTTGATTTGGAGAGGTCATGCCTTTGTTTAGTGATGAATCCACTATTTTGGAGGAGGTTGCAATTGATTATGACAACAAAGTTCCTATATATGATGATTATGGTGATGACATGTATACTATATTGAATAATCATAACCATGAAACTTGTCATCATGATTTTAATTTTCAATCCCATGATAGCTATTTTGTTGAGTTTGCACCCACTACTATTCATGAGAATAAATTTGCTTATGTGGGGAGTAATAAAATTCCTATGCTTGTGGATCATGGAAAGAATGCTTTATTTGATAGATATATTGTTGAATTCATTCATGATGCCACTGAAAATTATTATGAGAGAGGAACATATGCTTCTACATAATGCAATAATATCAAATTTCCTCTCTATGTGTTGAAAACCTTGAAGTTTTGCTTGTTTTACCTCCCTATGCTCGTTGATTATTGTTCCCATAAGTTGTTTGCTCACAAAATCCCTATGCATAGGAAGTGGGTTAGACTTAAATGTGCTAGTCATGTGCTTCATGATGCTCCCGTTATGTTTCAATTCTTATGTTTTATGCGAGCATCATTGAAATCATCATGCCTAGCTAAAAGGCATTAAAGAAAAGCACTTGTTGGGAGAGAACCCAACACTTTTAGCTACTGTTTTTGTGTGTTCATGATTAGGCTACTGTAGTAATCATGTTTTATAGCTTTTGTTTCAATAAAGTGCCAAGTAAAGCCTTTGGGATAGTGTGGATCATAGTTGACTTGATTATGTGCAAAAACAGAAACTTTTGCATCCAGTGCAGAAATTCTTATATTTTACTGGAACGTGGAAAAATTCTGATATTTTTACAGTTGATGGTATAAAAATTGTCTACGTTGTCCTAATTTTTTAGAATTTTTGGAGTTACGGAAGTATGACCTTAATTCAGATCTTTACATACTGTTCTATTTTTGATAGATTCTGTTTTCAATGCATAGTTTGCTTGTTTCCTAGTTTCTATGGCTTATTTTGCTCATTATAAATTGTGGAAATGATTAGGTACAGTAGGCTTTGTGTGAGAACAATTACGAATCTTGTCTTTGACAGTATCAAAGTGAATGATTTGTCTTTATCATACTAACCCATCTCACGAAGTTCCGTTAAGTTTTGTGTGATTGAAGTTTTCAAGTTTTGGGTGAGATATCGATATGAGGAGAATAAGGAGTGACAAGACCCTAAGCTTGAGGATTCCCAAGGCACCCCAAGGTAATATTTAAGGAAGATCGAAGCAACCAGGCTTGGGGATGACCGGAAGGCATCCCCTCTTTCGTCTCCAACATTATGGGTAACCTCACTTGGAGCTATGTTTTCATTCATTACATGATATGTGTTTTTCTTGGAGTGTCATATTATTTTACTAGGATTTGCTTGCTGTTATTTAAAATAATGTTTTTCATCTTTTATTTCAATAAAATTGTCAAGTGTAGCCTTTGCCATGCTTATTTTGCAAATCTACATGTTGCTGTTTCAAAACAGAAAGTTTACCGTTGTTCCAAAAATCCCCTAGAAAAGTGAGAATGTGATAAAATGTTTAAATTTTTTGCAAAATAAGCTATGATAAATTTTCTACAGTGTTTTAAACTTTCCTAATTTTTGGAGTTGAATAAGTATTGATACTCTTGCATTCTTTATAGACTGTACTGTTTTGGCAGATTGCTGTTATGTTTGCATTGTTTGCATATGTTTGCTTGTTCAATGATTCTATTTGAGGATAGGAGTATTAAATATGCAAAGGCATTTAGTATGCAATGTTTAATAATAATTTTAGTGATTTCCTACAGTAGAGAATGACAAGGTTTTTGCATTGGTTTATACTAACTTATCTCACGAGTTCCTGTTGAGTTTTGTGTGGATGAAGTTTTTGAGATTTAGGAAAATCGTGATATGAGAGGAATTAAGGAGACACAAAAGCTCAAGCTTGGGGATGCCCAAGGCACCCCAAGATTATATTTCAAGAAGTCTCAAGCATCTAGGCTTGGGGATGCCCTGGTAGGCATCCCACCTTTCTTCTTCAACAATTATCGGTTAGTATCGGTTGAGCCTAAGTTTTTGCCTCTTCACATGAGTTGTGCTATCCTTGGAATGTCATTTTATTTTGTTTTGCTTGCTGTTTTAATAAATTACATAGATCTGAAAGTTTTTAAATAAAATAGAGTCCTCACATAGTTGCCAGGGAGGCTAGGTAAGCGGCACTCACATCCTATCAACGAAGTTCTTTCTATGGAATTGCTCTAGTGCTTCACTTATATATTTTTTTAGCATGGTGTGCTTTAGTATTTTTGAAGAAATTCTCTCTTGCTTCACTTAAATTAATTTCAGAGAAAGAAATATTATGCTCATGATCTTCACTTATATCTTTTTGGAGTAGCTTGTCATTTACTCTTGTGCTTCATTTATATCCTATGAATAAATTGTTGAATAAACTGGATGTCATGAAGTTGAAATCATATATATACCTATACTAATTAGAGACTCCCTAAAAATTACCACGTTAATTAGAAATTACGAGCCGTTGATCTGGTGGGACCGAGTTATTATGGTGGAGATTAACCCAATTAACCCATGTAATTTTGCTTAACTATGTGCTTAATTCTGCAAAAAAATGCTTTGGAGGTCCATGGTCCTTTTCCTCATGGTTGTCGTTCTCCCGTATCCCTAACCTCACGAAGCCCACCATCCCACTCATCCCCTACCATGGATGGCGCCGCCGCCCTGCTCCTGACTGTTGTCGTCGGTCCATTTCCCATCTGCCGCCACTGTCCACCGCTATCCACTACATCCAGCCTCTGTCGCATCCCACCGCCTCCACCACCACCATGAACCATCTCTCTTCCTGGTCCTCTCTCCTGGACCTTCACATGGCAGCGGATGCTTCCGGTGGCGTGTGGCGACGCGACCGGTGGAGGGAACAGGGCTAAGGCCGACTGCGTCCCGTTCATCGATCTGTGCCCACCTCATGTTCCTCCTCTCCATCGTATGTCACGTCCCCAGTTACTCCTCTCTTGAGATGATGCTTATAGGCGACAATAATGGTGTCCTATTGTGCCCCTCCACACTTGGGACCACCGAGGCGCGAAAGTATTCAGAGAAGATCGCGCTCCCTGTAGAAAATTCGGCCGTGTTCTAAGTGGCTACCCAGCAAGGTAATTTTCTGCTCTGAAGTTATCTCATGGAATGTGGGTGGAATGGATTGGCGGATGTGCTAGGTAGAGTGCCACTGGATGGCCATGTTAGTGGGCAGAATCTCCTCTCCTGCACACACGAACTTGGGTTTGGCAAGGAACTGGGTCGATACTGCTATCCTTTGGCTTTGCAATGGTGATTTAGGTAGTTTTGTTTTTTCGAATCATGGTGGTTTAGTTAATTTGTTAACAGGCGCTTCAGTTAGGACTAATAGTCAAGAGTGGTCAACTGGATTGAACTTAATAGAGGACAATGCAATTTTGTTATAATTGGTGCTTTAGTTAGTTTTAATGAAATGGTTCATTGGCTCAACTCCTATTTAGCTTACTATAGTATAGTCGTGTGGATTGTCGGTGATGAATAATATCCAATGCATTGTTTCCTATTGCCCAGTGTTCTACAGTTAAATATGCAGAACTTGAGCTTTGTTTGCCAAGAAAATGTCTGTTAATTCCCACAAGGAGTAATTCATTCCCCGTCCAAGTATTTATATACAATCATTGATACTTCATTTGTTTATGCTGCAGAGACATGGTCACATGGATGATTATCATCTTTTGGCTAAAGCATGTTAATTGACTGAAGAAATAGTACTGCACCTATGACTATGATCGTAGATGTCCAGTCCTGATTTTTGAGGACCAGTTTAGGATGTGATCATTTGTGCGGATTCAAAGCTACTTGACATGATTTTTACTAATCTGAATGTCGGGCATAAGCAATGTTAAGTAGGCTTCATTGAATTCTTAATAAGGAAATTACACAATATGATGTGTCTGTGAAAGGATCGAGAAGAGGTGTCTAGAGGGGGGGTGATTAGACACTGAGTACCAAAAAGTTGCAGTTTTTGACTTCTTTACGTTGGAGTGGAATTTAGGCACAAGTTTAACAGTCACAACACATAACAAGCAAGCATGCAAGGAGTATATGAGTAGCGGAAAGTAAAGCATGCAACTTGCAAGAATGTAAAGGGAAGGGATTGGAGGATTCAAACGCAATTTGGAGACACGGAGATTTTTGAGCCGTGGTTCCGATAGGTGGTGCTATCGTACATCCATGTTGATGGAGACTTCAACCCACGAAGGGTAACGGTTGCGCGAGTCCACGGAGGGCTCCACCCACGAAGGGTCCACGAAGAAGCAACCTTGTCTATCCCACCATGGCCGTCGCCCACGAAGGACTTGCCTCACTAGCGGTAGATCTTCACGAAGTAGGCGATCTCCTTGCCCTTACAGACTCCTTGGTTCAACTCCACAATCTTGTCGGAGGCTCCCAAGTGACACCTAGCCAATCTAGGAGACACCACTCTCCAAGAAGTAACAAATGGTGTGTTGATGATGAACTCCTTGCTCTTGTGCTTCAAATGATAGTCTTCCCAACACTCAACTCTCTCTCACAGGATTTGGATTTGGTGGAAAGAAGATTTGAGTGGAAAGCAACTTGGGGAAGGCTAGAGATCAAGATTCAAATGGTAGGAATGGAATATCTTGGTCTCAACACATGAGTAGGTGGTTCTCTCTCAGAAAATATAAGTTGGAAGTGTAGGTTTGTTCTGATGGCTCTCTCCACGAATGAAGAGGAGCTGGAGGGGTATATATAGCCTCCACACAAAATCTAACCGTTACACACAACTTGCCAAACTCAGTGGGACCGAATTGAGAAACTCGGTTGGACCGATTCAGCAAATCTAGTGACCGTTAGGATTTTCGGTGGGACCGACATGCAACTCGGTAGGACCGATATGGTTAGGGTTAGGGCATAACGTAATCTCGGTGAGACCGATTACACAAACTCGGTGGGACCGATTTTGGTAATAAGCTAACCAGAGAGTTGGTCAGGCAAACTCGGTAGGACCGATTACACAAACTCGGTGGGACCGATTTTGGTAATAAGTTAACCAGAGAGTTTGCATTGTAATCTCGGTAGTACCGATTGCTCAAACTCGGTGAGACAGATTTTGGTAATGGACATACACAGAGAGATTACAATCCCATCTCGGTGAGACCGAGATCCCTATCGGTGAGACCGATTTGCCTAGGGTTTGTGGCAGTGGCTAAGACATCTGAACTCGGTGGCGCCGGATAGAAAGAATCGGTGGGGCCGAGTTTGACTTATGGTTTAGGTCATATGTGGATGTGAGAAAGTAGTTGAGGGCTTTGGAGCATATCACTAAGCACTTTGAGCGAGCAAGCCATTAAGCAACACCTCATCCCCTCTTGATGGATTGGCTTTTCCTATAGACTCAATGTGATCTTGGATCACTAAAATAAAGAATGTAGAGTCTTGAGCTTTGAGCTTGAGCCAATCCTTTGTCCTTAGCATCTTGAAGGGGTCTCACATCCTTTAGTCCATACCACTCTATTGTTGAACTTGTCTAAAACATACTAGGTAAAAGTGTTAGTCCAACAAGAGATATGTTGCCATTAATTACCAAAATCACCCAGGGAGCACTTGTGCTTTCAATCTCCCCCTTTTTGGTAATTGATGACAACATACATCAAAGCTTTAGATAAAGATATAGAGAATAGCAAGTAAAGCTTTGGAAAGACATGTAACATGCATATGCTCCCCCTACATGTATGCAATCATGTGAATATGGAATATAGAAGCATGTGAGAGCATAACCATGATAGAGTAGGCAATGTGTTACATGTATCTTGGCTATATGCATCAGAGCAAAAGATGTGAATGTACCTTCATGCTTATGAGTCCTTCTTGCAAACAGTATATACATCAGCAAGAATTCCTCATACACATGACTGTGATGCATATACTTACCTTGTGGTCTTGAGTTGGCTTAGGATGGAATGAACCTGCGTAAACAAGGTTAGATAACACAGATACACCTACTAGCCAGAGCAAATACAAGAAACCACCAGAGTACCAAGACTGGGATGACATGTAGAGAATGAGTACTGAGTACCACATTGGATTTTAGACATGTCCCGAAAGGTAAAGATGTGCAATGAATTTAAGGATTCTTTCCCTTAGAAGTCTTGCTCCCCCTGAATCTAGCATGGGATACTGGGAGAAGATAGGGAACAGAAGATCAGAGCTCAAACAGAAAATCAGAGCTCAAGGAAACAAATAAACAGAGCTAATTGCAAATGAGCACATATGAACATGTCTTTCCCCTCAAGAAGACATGTGGCATCTCTCCTCTTGAACACAAAGCATCTGGGATCCTTGAAGATTACTCTCTCCTTGAGTGTTCTCTCCCCCTAGAGATATGATTAAGCTTTGATGTGATCTCTCTCTCCCCCTTTGACATCAATTTCCAAGAAGGGCCTTCTGGAATTTGTCATGAATGGGTTTGGTCCTTGAGTCACAGCACAAAGCACTAAGGTAAATGTGATGCTTGTAGAGGACAAGATTCATTGAGTGGAGCTGGATCAGAAGTAATGCAGGAATAAATGGCAAAATGCCTTTCTTGTAGTGAAATCGGTGGCACCGAGTGGTATGCTTCGGTTGCACCGAAAGAATTCGGTTAGACCAAAAACAAGAGACCGGTGTGACTGAGTTCATCACAGAGAAAACACTTGTCACCTCAGCTCACTTAGACAAGTATGATCTCACAAGGATTTGCAAGGAATTAACTGAAAGATTTGCAAAGAATTGGATGCGGGGAATGCAGAACAAATAGAAAAGAAATCTAGATGAAGTTTTTTTTGAAAGGGCGAACAGATATGCAAGAGAGAAATGCAAGAGCACAGAAAAGAACACAAGAGAACTTCATCTAGAATTGGTCGGCGACAAAGTCAACTATGTTAGAGTATATTGACTTAGGAGTCAAATGAGTTCACTTGATCATAGGTCATACTCATAGTTTAAGCTCAGAATGGGGTTAATCATCTTGATGTATTCACATCTTATCGAGTTCCTCTAACTCATGACTTGGATTAAAGCTTCTCTAAGATGGAATAACATACCTTGGGTGGTGGTGTTGATTGTGATCATGTAGTTGAACTTGTGTGGGTTGCTCAAGGTTGATGTAGCTCATCAAGAGTTGGGAGCACCACTTGGAATTTGAGTTCATCTACCTACATGGGTTAGTTTTTGCAAGGAAGAGCACTTGTGTATCCAAAATGACAATCATGAAATTCAACATAGAATTTTCCAAAGGATATGTTTGAATGGTTTCATGCTTCCTTGGCTTCAGCCACCGTTGTGTAGAGACTTGGCGATGTAGAGATTGCTCAAGATGTGAGTGAGTTGCAATCTCATAGACTTAGATTCATCCAAGTTCCTACATGGATTAGATAACATGCAAGGTGCAAATATATCCAAGACATAACATTATCATCATAAGAGAAATATCAAGGATTAGTCATAAGCTCATGTCTTGCATGTATCCAATGGAGTTCCTACTCCAAGTTTGAAGCATCAATGATGTTCAATTCACCCCTTAACCTGCAAAACACTTTCTCGTCAAGTTGTTTAGTGAATATATCAGCTAATTGCTTTTCGGTGCGAACATGCTTAAGATTAATGTCCCCTTTGGCAACATGATCTTGAATGAAATGATGACGAACTTCAATATGCTTAGTTCGAGAGTGTTGCACGGGATTATGAGCAATCTTGATAGCACTCTCATTGTCACAAAGTAATGGAACATGTTTCACATATATCCCATAATCTTTAAGAGTTTGGGTCATCCAAAGTAATTGAGCACAACATGAACCAGCGGCAATGTATTCCGCTTCGGCGGTGGATAAGGATACCGAGTTTTGTTTCTTGGAAGACCAAGACACAAGAGATCTACCAAGAAATTGACAAGTACCCGAAGTGGACTTTCTATCAACCTTCTCACCGGCATAGTCCGAGTCGGAGTAGCCAACAAGATCGAAAGAGGCTCTCTTTGGATACCAAATGCCAAAGTTTGGTGTATGGATTAAGCATCTCACTATCCTTTTCACAGCCTTAAGATGACATTCTTTAGGAGCAGCTTGACATCGTGCACACATGCACACACTTAGCGTGATATCGGGACGTGAAGCACATAGATATAACAATGAACCAATCATAGAGCGATAAACCTTTTGATCAACCGGTTCACCATCTTTGGTCAAATCAAGATGTCCACTAGTAGGCATGGGTGTAGTCATACCTTTGCATTCTTGCATATTGAACTTCTTGAATAAGTCCTTGGTGTACTTCGTTTGAGAGACAAAGGTACCTTCCTTAGTTTGCTTGATTTGCAAACCGAGAAAGAATTTGAGTTCACTCATCATAGACATCTCAAACTTCTCCGACATTAGCTTTCCAAACTTCTCACTAAAATGAGGGTTAGTTGATCCAAATATAATATCATCGACATAAATTTGGCATACAAATAGTTCTCCGTTGACCCTTTTAGTAAAAAGTGTAGAATCTATTTTTCCAATTTCAAAGCCTTTTTCAATAAGGAACTTGGTCAAGCATTTATACCACGCTCTAGGAGCTTGTTTAAGACCATAAAGGGCTTTGTGAAGTTTGTAAACATGATTAGGTTTCTTAGGATTAACAAAGCCGGGAGGTTGCTTAACATAAACTTCCTCCTCTATTTCACCATTTAGAAAAGCACTTTTAATGTCCATTTGGTACAAGGTGATATCATGATGATTAGCATAGGCAAGTAAGATGTGAATGGACTCAAGTCTAGCAACGGGAGCATAAGTCTCACCGTAGTCCATACCTTCGACTTGTGTGTAGCCTTGGGCGATGAGACGTGCTTTGTTGCGAACTACTTGTCCATCTTCATCTTGCTTGTTGCGAAACACCCATTTGGTACCGATGATGTTGTGGTTGTTGTCGGGCTTCTCAACCAATGTCCAAACTTGATTTCTCTCAAAGTTGTGTAGCTCTTCATGCATAGCGTTTATCCAATCCGGATCTTCCAATGCTTCTTCAACCTTCATAGGTTCAATGCTAGAGATGAATGAATAATGTTCACAAAAGTTAGCTAAACGAGTTTTAGAGCGAGTGATTCTCCCGGTTTGGATATCGTTGTAGATTTGCTCGACGGGATGGTCTTTAGCAATTCTTGCTCGAACTCGTGAAAGCTTTTGCTTGGGTCTTGGTTGAACATCTCCTTCATCTCGTTCTTCTTCTCGGTCTTCTTCATTGTTGGCGTTGTCGTTCTCTTGTCGTTGTGGAGAAGGAGGTTGTCGACGTTCGTCTTGGTGCACTTCCTCGTTTTCTTCATCTTGGTATGTCCCACTTGTGGATACTTCCATATCCACTCTTGGTTCACCTTGTCGTGAGGTAGAAGCTTCCACTTGGACGGACGAGGTGCTCTCCTTCACCTCCGTTGGGCGAATCTTGCCAATAGACAAGTCTTGGATTGCTTCTGAGGGATCTTTGTCTCCTACATCAATTGGCAATTGCTCTACTTGCGAGCCGTTAGATTCATCAAAGTTCACATCTACCGTTTCTTCAACCTTTCGGGTGAAATTGTTGTAGACACGGTATGTGTGAGTGTTTGAGCCATAACCAAGTAGGAAACCTTCATGAGACTTAGGAGCAAATTTAGAACGACGATGCTTATCAAGAATGTAGCATTTTGAGCCGAATACTCGAAAGTATCCAACTTGGGGTTTGTTACCGGTGAGAAGCTCGTATGCCGTCTTGCCGAGTAGCTTGTGAAGATACAAGCGATTTGTTGCATGACAAGCTGTCTCAACCGCTTCCGCCCAAAAATGCTTCGGCGTCTTGTACTCATCAAGCATCGTTCTCGCCATTTCGATGAGCGTCCGGTTCTTCCTCTCAACAACTCCATTTTTTTGAGGTGTGTACGTAGCCGAGAACTCATGTGAGATCCCTTCTTCGTCAAGAAAGGTGTCCACATTTGCGTTCTTGAACTCCGTTCCATTGTCGATGCGAACCTTCTTGATCTTCACTTCGAATTGATTTTGGGCCTTCCTAGCGAACTTTTTGAAGATCTTTTGGACCTGCGATTTGTCATTGAGAAAGAATACCCACGTAAATCTTGAAAAATCATCAAATATAACTAAACCAAAAGAATTTCCACCGAGACTTTTGTAGGCGTTGGGACCAAAAAGATCCATGTGAAGTAGCTCGAGTGGCCTCCTTGTGGTCATGATGTTCTTCACGGGATGCCTCCCTCCAACTTGTTTACCTGCCTGACAAGCGCTGCAAAGTCTATCCTTATCAAATATGACATCGTTAACGCCAAGGATATGATTTCCTTTAATAAGCTTGTCAAGGTTTCGCATGCCAACATGACCTAATCGTTTATGCCATAACCAGCCTTTAGAGGATTTAGCAATAAAGCAAGTTCTAGGTTGAACCTTTTTAGTGAAATCAACAATGTAAAGATCACCTCTACGAAACACTTGGCAATCTACTTCAGTAAATAGGACATTGAAACCGAAATCTACAAGTCTAGATACTGAAAGTAAGTTGTATCCAAGAGATTCAACGAGCATGACATTTTGTATGGAGCTATCATGTGAGATGGCCACCTTACCGAGGCCAACCACCTTACCCTTTGAGTTATCACCAAAAGTGACATATTTCGAGGGCCGTCATTTTCAGCAAGCTCACGAAACATATCTTTATCTCCGGTCATGTGATCGGTACATCCACTATCAAGAACCCATTCCTTTCCTCCTGCCATATATCCCCGAAGATTTGCCATAAGACCAAAGTGTCTCATTGCATCATCAAGATCAAAGTCACCATCATCATCCTCGTCATAGTATCCATGTTCAACATCGTCATGTGGTGGATCAATTCCTAGAGAGGGTGATTCGTTAGAGTGAGTTTGACAATGATCCTTTTTATGAATTTTAATAGCTTCGGAAATAATATCACTAATAATTCCAACATCTCCTTTGGCACGCATAAGGTTTGTAAGCTCAAATAGACAATCACCAAACTTAGGATTATTGGAATTCATCTTACTCAAGGCAATAGACTTATGGAGAATTTCATCCACATTTTTCAAGGAATAATCTGGAGAACGTTCCTCAAGAAATTTCCATATAGTGTAGGCACAAAGAGTAGGCAAACATCCAATCAAGTTTCTAGGCAAGCCTCTAGTGATAAGATTAACAGTTCTAAGATTGCGAATCATGTCAATTGACTCATCAAGGGTAGGATGCATAGGATCAACATGAGGTGCACAAGGGCTAGCAAGGTACTTGTTCAAATGATATTCATTTAAAATCACAAGCATCTCATTTTTCACTCATGAAAATACTCTCCATCAAGTATAGGCACTCTATGTCTAAGACTCCCCAAAGTAGACTCATCCATCTTCCTCCAATGGTGTTTAAACCAAAGCAATGGAGACCAGAGCTCTGATACCAATTGAAAGGATCGAGAAGAGGTGTCTAGAGGGGGTGATTAGACACTAAGTACCAAAAAGTTGCAGTTTTTGACTTCTTTACGTTGGAGTGGAATTTAGGCACCAGTTTAACAGTCACAACACATAACAAGCAATCATGCAAGGAGTATATGAGCAGCGGAAAGTAAAGCATGCAACTTGCAAGAATGTAAAGGGAAGGGATTGGAGGATTCAAACGCAATTTGGAGACACAGAGATTTTTGAGCCGTGGTTCCGATAGGTGGTGCTATCATACATCCACATTGATGGAGACTTCAACCCACGAAGGGTAACAGTTGCGCGAGTCCACGGAGGGCTCCACCCACGAAGGGTCCACGAAGAAGCAACCTTGTCTATCCCACCATGGCCGTTGCCCACGAAGGACTTGCCTCACTAGCGGTAGATCTTCACGAAGTAGGCGATCTCCTTGCCCTTACAAACTCCTTGGTTCAACTCCACAATCTTGTCGGAGGCTCCCAAGTGACACCTAGCCAATCTAGGAGACACCACTCTCCAAGAAGTAACAAATGGTGTGTTGATGATGAACTCCTTGCTCTTGTGCTTCAAATGATAGTCTCCCCAACACTCAACTCTCTCTCACAGGATTTGGATTTGGTGGAAAGAAGATTTGAGTGGAAAGCAAGTTGGGGAAGGCTAGAGATCAAGATTCAAATGGTAGGAATGGAATATCTTGGTCTCAACACATGAGTAGGTGGTTCTCTCTCAGAAAATAGAAGTTGGAAGTGTAGGTTTGTTCTGATGGCTCTCTCCACGAATGAAGATGAGCTGGAGGGGTATATATAGCCTCCACACAAAATCTAACCGTTACACACAACTTGCCAAACTTTGTGGGACCGAATTGAGAAACTCGGTCGGACCGATTCAGCAAATCTAGTGACCGTTAGGATTCTCGGTGGGACCGGCATGCAACTCGGTAGGACCGATATGATTAGGGTTAGGGCATAACGTAATCTCGGTGAGACCGATTACACAAAATCGGTGGGACCGATTTTGGTAATAAGCTAACCAGAGAGTTGGTCAGGCAAACTCGGTAGGACCGATTACACAAACTCGGTGGGACCGATTTTGGTAATAAGTTAACCAGAGAGTTTGCATTGTAATCTCGGTAGTACCGATTGCTCAAACTCGGTGAGACCGATTTTGGTAATGGACATACACAGAGAGATTACAATCCCATCTCGGCGAGACCGAGATCCCTATCGGTGAGACCGATTTGCCTAGGGTTTGTGGCAGTGGCTAAGACATCTGAACTCGGTGGCGCCGGATAGAAAGAATCGGTGGGGCCGAGTTTGACTTGTGGTTTAGGTCATATGTGGATGTGAGAAAGTAGTTGAGGGCTTTGGAGCATATCACTAAGCACTTTGAGCAATCAAGCCATTAAGCAACACCTCATCCCCTCTTGATAGTATTGGCTTTTCCTATAGACTCAATGTGATCTTGGATCACTAAAATAAAAAATGTAGAGTCTTGAGCTTTGAGCTTGAGCCAATCCTTTGTCCTTAGCATCTTGAAGGGGTTTCACATCCTTTAGTCCATGCCACTCTATTGTTGAACTTGTCTGAAACATACTAGGTAAAAGTGTTAGTCCAACAAGAGATATGTTGCCATTAATTACCAAAATGACCCAGGGAGCACTTGTGCTTTCAGTCTGCCATAGTATTAGTGTTGTTTGAAGAATTTCTTCTTCTTACCAATTAGGCAGATGCTTTAACTATCGATGCAGACCCTGTGCCGGATGTTCATCAGCAACGCCAGTCAGGGGTTCAGGCTCCTGTGGAACTCATGGGATCAGTCATATGAACCTCATGTATTTGATAGTTTTCTCCATCACTTTTATGCCTTCAACTACAGATAATTAAGGCTACCCCACAAGTTCATTGAGATTTGTTTTTTATAGGACTTGGATTAGTAATCACCAACAATATTGTTATTGCTTCTTATATATACTTTCAGTTCTAATTAAATTTCAGATTTTCTTTATGCTGTACTACTAAACTGTGTGTTCTAAACCAAAGATGACATCTGCGTCTTTTTATGCATGCATGTTTCAAGACAATATATCTAATATGTAGTATATGGAAAGGTACCTAAAATATTAGCTTATATTGCCAACTCTTGAAAATATACGATCCTTTTACATTTTTTTGCCATGAACCTGGGGAGCTTGGCACGGAGTATGGTGTCAATAATCAGTATATACCAGGACAATATTCAACAATGACGTTTCTTGCCTCAATACTTCCTTCACCACCAATCTAGCCGCAAACTCTGTTTCTCCTTCAATGTAGGTCCACAAAGGTTGTGCTTTCTGTGCATCTAAAAGTAAGGTTACTATCATAATTACAGTAAAGCTTCTTCTCTATTCAAATTGAATTTGATAAGCAACAAAGTCCTTTGTGTCATGCTTCAGTTATATGGCTCGAGCTAGCCAAACCTGAAATGTTCGGTGAAGATTCAAAGTACATCTAGATTACTTTGTGTTGCCCACAATCCTATTACTTGATTTTTTTGCTAACTATCTCTATGGATAAATCTGCAAGATGATGCAAAGAAGTTGCATGCAGATAGGCTGCGTACAGACATGCATGGTGTAAGTTTATACCAATTTTACAATATTGAGATTTGTTCAGATACTTCTAAGCAGTGCTCTAGCAGAACGGTGCTACATTTCCTTACTGTTGTTGCCAAATATTTGTTTTGTGGCATATCAGGACTGGACGGCATCATTCTAACGACCTCACCCTGGGAGTCCACTTCTACACGGTCATGGCATCCGCCTCCACCAATTATCTAGAGGTAATTGATTTGGTGCCCTCCGTTGGATGAATGTAACATCCCAAAATCTTCCAAATTTTGGAATGTTAATATTTATTATTATTAAGTGGGCTGCTATGATTTTCAAGGGAATAAAAAAATAATACCTTTTTGTGTACTGTTTCAAAAAAATCGAGTTTGGATTTCTTCTCTTTTGGACTCTGATGGAATATTTTTGAAACCATATCCAATATTATGGAGTGAGAATCAAATGACTTTCTCAAACGTGGTGGACGAATATTTCATTTAAAAGTACTTTGAATTGTGAGTTCCATCTTATTTGGAGTTTTTGTGCCATTTAAATATTTCCAAATTATTCAAATAAATTTAATGAGAGGAGATAATGTGACTTCTCCAAAAATATATTTGGAAATATTTAATACGGCGCAATTATTCTTTTGTGAATTGCAAAACCCAAAAATTGATATATATTTTTTTGTGTAATTTAATTATGTCCATAAAGAATGTATTGTAGTTTGTGTAAACAAATAATTTTATTAAAATCTGAAACTATATTTTGTAGGTACCAAATTATAATTAGGTGTATGTGAACATTTATTTTTGTCCATTCAAAGTTTTTCTGCGCAACAAAGGTATTTAAAAAAAAACTACATCTATAGCCCATCTAAGGCCGAGCCCAGCGGCTCGTCTTCCACCTAGAGCTCTCGTACAGGCACATAAACATACACACACAGAACGGAAAACATGGCTGCCATTTTCTTCTCTTGCTCCATCAATCTTTCACCGTTTCAATTTGTCTTCAACACATAATTTATTCTCCACGAAACGTCGGATCCATTCAGGGAATTGAAACCTAATTTAGATGTGTTAATTGCCTGGAAACTCCTCCACTCGCACCATTAATGGGGGAATATAACTCGCCTTGGATCTCACCGAATCGGCATCCCTAGCACCTATAAGTAGGCACCTCAGGAGCACCTCGAATCACTACCTCTTCACACCCGAAACCCCTCCCTGTCTCGCCTTCCTCCATGGGCAATTGCTCGCCGGAGTTCGCCCTCAGCTGACCGCTTGCGACGAAGCTAGTACGGCCTCTGGTAAGCCACTCGTCCCTCCACTTATTCCTTCGGATGAGTCTTGCTTGTGCGAACCTCCCTGACCACTTAAACCTCTCCAATCCGCAGCGGGAGCTCACAAACGGCGACGATCACATCCAACAAGAAACTCCGGCTAACTCCAGCGGGTTCACACGGCCTTCCGAGGACGAATTGGTCGTCTCCGAAGACATCACCTTCTTCTCTTCGTCGTGAGCTTCACCATCCACCCCTCGTACTCGCCGGAGCACGCCCGAGCCACCGACTTCTTCGTCACCAGCGACCAACTCCGGCAAGCCTCCTGTAAATTCCGTAATTTTTTTCAAAAAAATATATCCAAAGTTCGGAAATTATGTCCGATTTTAACAAATAAGATATCCCCTGATTCGTTGGCACCTCTAGTTTATTATAAAAATATATAATATAACTTTTGGACAAATTAAAATTTAGTTTTGATTTAAATGGTAATTTGAGTATTTTTGCTATATCTTTTATTCTGTAAATCTTATAAAAATGTTATATATAAGAAAGTTGGACCTTTGGACCTGAACTTTCTGTTAGAACTCATTGCATAAATTTTTAGCAATGTTTAGTTGATGTTTTAACATCAACATCTTAGTTTGACCTTCTTTGATGATCGTTTAATAACTTCGTTAAAATGAAATTTTTCTATAGGTTAAGTCTCTTAAATTGATCCCTAGGGAACCTCTTTGATCACTTTGTATCACCACAAAACTTTGGAGTTACAAGATTACAAATTTAATTATTTATCTTGAAACGCATGCCATACCCACTTCCGTTTAACCAAGTCAAATATTCCGAACAACCCATTATGAAATTATCGTAGAATCTTGCCTCACAACCCTCATTCTATCAAACCATGATCTTCACTTTGTACCAATTTGATCCGACCCCGGAATATGATATATGACATATTTTCAATCAAGCCAACTTGGTCCTATCTCAACCCTACCACGTCATAGTAACTAGCTTAGTAATAGTAAAAACTAAATAATTTGTATTGTGAATTTGTATCTTTTATTTGGATCTTAATTTGCAATTGTTGTGTGTTGAATTATCTTCTTGTATCGTTAGATATATCAGGTGAAGGAGAGACGACTCGGAGTAGAATATATCAACTTCAAGAATCAGGCAAGTTGCAAATTGATCATGCTTTGACCTATGTTTTCATATTATGCATAATCCTTAGTACTTTAATGTTATGCATGTTTTATAAAAGTTTGCAAGTATTTTTACTAGCTACAGCCACAGAATCAAAACTTACTACCATGCTTGGCCGCGCTTGCACAAATGGGTGGGTTGAAAATCAAACAAGTTTTTAAACAAATAAACTTGCCTTCTTTTGGGCAACGTTTTGTAAAAAATTTTGAAAAACAAAAATTATATGTTATTCTACTTCTACTCCCTGGGCGGAATGGTATGACGGGAGCGTCTACAAGTGATTGCGCCCATCGGGGTCTTGCAGTGAATGCGCCCGACTGGGGTCTTGCACACAGGTTTTTGGTGGGGACCACCGTCCAGGGGACCGAGATCTTCCAAGTACAGTTTGATGTAGCTTCAAGTACAGCCACATGCTATTATGGCTCTGGCTTAGCTTTTCCTTATCGGGAAACCCTTTATTCAGGTACGGTCATCGAAGAGGGGTCTTAATAGCCAAGGGAGCGGGTCGTGCTAGAACTAAGTAAAGGGGGCCATTTGAAAAGGCTTCGTCACAATCTCCTCCCGGTCACACACCCAAAGTGGTGTCACGACATAAAGGGTTGATTGTGTCATGTGGGGAACGTGTACGACCTCTGCGGAGGGTTCAACCTAATCGATTAGCCGTGCCCCCGGTTACGGGCAATTTTGAGCAACTGAAGACTTGGACTGAAGAAGAATCTCCCCTCTCTTTTCTAAAAATCTATTTTAAGGGTTTAAGTTGAGGATTGAGCACAGTGATTGTGTTTCACTTCAACCGGGATGTTTTAACTAATTTTGGAGAATGAGCACTGGTGCGTATATCCAAGTGTCTCACTCCTACTTTATACTAAAAACTATTTTTATTTCAAAAGAAGTTTACAAAATTTAGTATAGGAGAAAACTGGCTTTATGCAAAGGAAACCTCCACCAATACTTACCTTGCATATATATTCTGTTAAACTTTTCTTTGCAACTTGCGAGTACATTCCACGTACTCACCTGCACCTGTCATGTGCAGATCTCAACAGATTAAGAGACAATAGGGTTATGGTCTACACTCAACGATCCCAGTGGCATTGATGGAGCCCTAACTTAGCGACTACGTATAATTCCGCTGTATTATGTGCCAGCATTGAGCTGTGCTAATGGTATGTATTTGCTTAATTCTGGATCTGCCGTTGTAGTAAAATGATATATGTTTTAATGATATTCATTCTTGTTACTGTGTGTGCTAGCTACGATCCAGGGATAGCATAGTAAACACAGAGACTTGGATTTTTGTCAAATCCGGGTCGTGACAATGAAGATGCTCTATTATGTGTGGTTTAGTCGCATGTGGTTCATGCAAGCTGTCCTTAAGTTTTTATTGGCATTGGATAGAACTGAGAAAAATCTATTTATGCTTACAATTTTGTGTGCCTTTTTCTAGCAGCTAAGTTATACAGACGATCGGGGAGGTCAACTTTGAGCTGCAGCCCTCTATGTGTTCACGCAATTGGAACGCCCGAAATATCACGCCAATATGAGGGACGCCCGAAATATCAAGCCAATATGTGATTTATGCCTTTTCTGTTAGGTATGTGATCATTAATTCATATGATTAGTTGGTACTTAGGAACATGCAAACCCCTGTTTTCCATCATAATCCAGAAGGTCCAAATTTTAAATATGGATGTTAAGCTAATGAGGAGAACCTTTTTGGCTCGAACATCATATTTTTTTAGGTAGGCGATCATTAGTTCATTATGATTAGTCGATATTTCTAAACAGGGGAAGCCATGGTGTCCACAAGGCTCAAGCAAGTCGGATTTCTGATGGATTTTAAATGATCAAGACAACCTAAGTGGCTCTTTGCTTGGCCACCATTGCCAATATTTATGGAGCAGTTTTCAAATGTGCAAATGTCCAACCCATTAAAACACCCTCTTAGGTTCATAGGGAGAACCAGGCAACACCAGAAAACTGAAGCTTCCTACTTTCCAACTGTTGATTGCACATGTACATGTATAAAAGACACTATCTAAGACAAATATATGATTCACCAGGTTTAGTGAAAGTTAGCTTAAATACCATGTATTTTTCTGCACACAGATTATTGCCTACTGTAGATCATCCTCCGTACATATGTTAGTCTAATAGTCAAGCAAGACCAAAAACTTCACTCCAGTAATGCCTTTGCTCCATAAGAGCTAACAATTGTTAAAAAAAACAAATCACAAACTAATGATTTCATTTGTTTGCAGGAATAGGCACTGTATTTTTCACTATTATGCAAAAACAACTTTAAGTCATGATTTTTTAAAATATTTTTTTCATGAAAGATCTCGAGGGTGAGAAAATTATCATCATATTCAGAAGAATATTAGCTTGAGTACCATATAGAGGGTGACAAAAGTGGGGCTCTTACGTCAATTTTCTTATTCAGGTGGTACACTACGTGTAGCAAACTCATTCACTGTAAAGAAATGAATGGTATCGTTTCTCATGCCATGGAAGTATGGTCTGAAGTTGCCTTACTCTTAGGACTTTTTGTCAACATCTATGAGCTGACTAGCAAAATTCTGGCAACTGCAGTCACATCAGGCATAATACAACGCGTAGGGCCATCACCTAGCTCCATAAATCTTAATCTCATTTCCAGTGATTGTTGCTTTGCTATCTTAGTCATTGATGATGAAGGAATGTAGAAACCACATGTTGGGTACAATATTTAACCATACAATTTCTGCTAGAAGCCATCATAATCCACGCCTCCCTCCTATTTTTCTTACAGCAAACCAATAGATATCAACTAACCACAAGCTTAGCCTGTGGTATATTGCATAAATATCTAGCTTATGGAAAGCCTGGTAAGTGGAGCAATGGAGCAAATGGAGCGCCTTCTAACTAGCAGTGCCCACTTCACTGTTCTGTACATAGATGAGAAGTCTGCTTGCTGCCACTCATCTAATATTATATGTTTCTGTTCCATGTGGAACTAAGAGGTCACATATCTAGCTTCTACTGCTTTGTTGTTGTACACAGAAGCTTTTGTAACCTGCCACCACATTTGTAGGCAGGTTTCGATAAAAGTATTAGATTACATTTTTCCACATCAATCCAGTATTCAGTAACGGGTTTTTGGTTCTATTTCTATTGCAAACCAGTTCATTCTTCGCAAACAAGAAACTCTACATGCTGTGGAGAACCACATCTACAACAGATTAGGTTACTTGGTAAGAAATTGGCATGGGCCACAGCTCAGTCTGTCTCATGTGAGTTTACACTATTACAAAAAATTACTACAGATCTAGAACAAGCCAGCAGGAATTTTGCGTCTTGACTATCTGTCATATTTTATAACTATCATACTTTGTAGTGCTTATAACGAGGGATAGATTCTGAGATGTACTACTACTGATGTGACCAAAGATGTCCAGTTTCTTTACATGATATTGAGTACTGCAACTTCAAGGCTTCTTCAACTCATGTCTGCTTATTTCATTTTTTCGAATTTAATTATAATAAAAAGATGTTCTTCAATATAAAATATTCTTCGAGACATAAGTGGCGCAAGAAAATCATACTAAATTTTTTAAGTGCTAGACCTCATGCATATTGCCATATAGGTTTGCTGCGGTGGTTCATGTATGTATCGATAGAGTAAAAGTGGTTCGTGTATGTATCAATAGAATAAAATTGCATCGAACCCTATACGATTAGCTTCAACCCAGAATGACATTCTGAAGTGTGTAGTCAAACTATAGTTATCTTTGTCACCAGTTAAAAATGTTGTTTTGATTTGCTAGGTCAAAATAAAACTTCAAATTATATATACTCCCTCCATCCATATATAAAGGGCCTATATGTTTTTTAAAGTTGCATTTGACCATTGATAAGATTAATAATATATGAGATGTATGATATAAATATATATCATTACAAACTCCTTCCACATGCAAATTTGATGATATGCTTTGTCTAACATGCATGCCATATATAATTATTCTAACACGTGGTCAATGTAAACTCAAAAAATGTATTAGACCCTATATATATGGATAGAGGGAGTAGTTTATGTAGTATTACTAATATATACATAAAAACATTGGCCCTAGATGCACCTATAGAACTATGTCCCTATCCAAAACTAAATCATCTAATTTTGAACTCATTTGTGAACCTTAACCTATTTCGTCCTACTGGTGACCAAACAATATTTGATTTTTTCAATATAACTTTCAAAAACACATGCTCAATGTAAGATATAGTCATGATACTTACATATTTAAAGATATTAATTCAAAAAAAAAGCTAGCCCGTGCGGACGCACGGGTTGACGACTAGTCATGCCTAGTGGTAGCTTCACATTGGGTTTAGAAAGTGAAATCTTTTGAGGCTTGACAATCACAATATTGGTCATACAAGCAATTCACGAATAATTAGTATAAGGAAGAGAACTTTCACATGCAAATACACTATCTTGGAAATCTTTTGTGATTGTGAGCCCCCATCAAAATATTATATGCCAAAATTGTTGACGTTGGACAAGGAAGACAACGTAATGATTTATGTTTGTTCATATTCACATAGAAGTTATATTGTCATGGATCCTTCAACATGTGGTGCTTGCCCCCATCTTTGCTAGCCAAAAATTTCGCACCAAGTAGAGATACTACTTGTGCATCCAAAAGCCCTTAAACCCAAAACTTATTTTCAAGAGTCCAACATACCTACCTATGGATTGAGCAAGATCCTTCAAGTAAGTTGTCATCGGTGCAATAAAGCAATAAAAATTGCTTCTAAAAGTGTAACATCATTTAGTGTAAGAGAAAATTGAGCGTTGTACGAACTTGTGATGGTAAAGTAATAAAAGCGACAGACTTCATAATAAAGGTTGCTATCACAAGGGGCAATATAAAGTGACGTTCTTTTGCACTAAAGGGTTGAGCATACAAACAAATAAGCGCATGGCAACCTTTGCTTCCCTCTACGAAGGGCCTATCTTTTACTTTTGAGTATTTACTTTTATGCAAAGAGTCAGAGTTTTTCTCTCTATTCCTTTTTATTTTACTCTTTTGGCAGGCATCATGTGGTGAGGAAAGATCTAGGCACATATGTCCAGTTGAATATGGGTAGCATGAGTTATTATTGTTGACATCACCCTTGAGGTGAATATGTTGGGAGGCAAAACAATAAGCCCCTATCTTTCTATGTGTCCGGATGAAACGTTTTGCTCATGTGTACGCGGTGAGTGTTAGCAATCATAGAAGACTACATGATGGTTGAGTATGTGGAGCTCTTACTTAAACTCTATTGAATAAGTTGAATTGCAATTACTTGGTGACTAAGAACATAGGTTGTTGGGTTTCATGAGAATTCATTGTTTGAACCTTAACATGTGAATTGGTTGCCACTATAACATGAGAAGTTTTATGAGAAAGAAATGCTGTTATAATGCTAGGAAAAGTGATTGAAATTATCATTGATCAAACTTGTGCACTTTGCTAGCATTCACACTTCATAAATTATTTCTTTTATCATTTACCTACTCGAGGACGAGTAGGAATTAAGCTTGGGGATGCTGATACGTCTTCAACGTATCTATAATTTATGAAGTATTCATGCTGTTATTTTATCATTCTTGGATGTTTTATAATCATTTTATAGCAACTTTATATCATTTTTTGGGACTAACCTATTGACCCAGTGCCAAGTGCCAGTTGCTATTTTTTGCTTGTTTTTTACATCGCAGGAAATCAATATTAAACGGAGTCCAAACACCGCAAAACTTTTTATGGGTTTTTTAAGGGCCAGAAGACTCCCGATGGGCCAGAGCAGCACCTGGGGGTGCCTCGAGGGGGGCACAACCCACCAGGGTGCGCCAGGCCCCCTGACGCGCCCAGGTGGGTTGTACCCACCTCGGTGGCCTCCCGCACCCCCTCTTTACACTATAATTTCCCAAATATTCCGAAACCCTTCGGGGTTAACGTAGATCAGAAGTTCCGCCGCCGCAAGGCTCTGTAGACACCGAAAACCAATCTAGACACCGTTCCGGCACCCTGCCGGAGGGGGGAATCATCTCCGGTGGCCATCTTCATCATCCCGGTGGCCACCACGATGAGGAGGGAGTAGTGCACCCTCGGGGCTGAGGGTTTGTACCAGTAGCTATGTGTTTAATCTCTCTCTCGTGATCTATATCATGGGCTTTGTTAACATAGATGGATCATATGATGTTTCTCCCCCCTATACTACTCTTATTGTGATGAATTGAATCTTTATCCTTTGAAGTTTTGTCATGTCGGATTGAATGTTCAGATTTTGGAACACACGATGTATGTCTTGCGGTATGAATACTTGAGGTGACAATGAGGTATCGTATTGATTCACTTGATATACGTTATGGCACTCAACTTGCGGATTCCCGCGATGATATTGGGGTAATCTTTGCATAGGGGTTGATGCACGTTTTTATTACCTTTTCTCCGATAGAAACTTTGGGGGTCTAGTCGTGGATTTGTCACGGCAGATGTCCTAGCGTGAGGACTTAGTCGTGAGGCCAACGCATCTATGTGGTAGCTTGAGAGGGGTTGAGCGGAATCGAGAGACGCAACACAAGACAAGGATTTAGACAGCTTCGGGCCCCGGGAAACACCGTCCGGTAATAGCCCTACATGCTGTTTGAGTCTAGGTCTCATTATCATCCAGAGAGAGTCGCCGGTGAACCGGCTCTTGGTGTCTAGCCCTAGAGATTGTTTCTTCTTGCTTGTCCTTCTTTGGGGAGCCCTGCCCCTCCTTATATAAGTTGAAGGGGCGGGTTACATGACTAGTCCTAGTAGGACTAGGATTAATCTATTACAAGTGGAGTCCTAGTCTGCCCCCTTAAGGGAAACCTCCTTATGCCTTTCCTCGTAAACCGGCCCACCGTTAATGTAAACCGGCCCTCTGGGCCTTGGGCCTTGTCATCCGTTTGTCCCGTCACCGGGTTACCGGTGAGTCATAATGTTCAGGCAGATTGCTTGTAAACCGTCTGGTCAGAGCGGGTCGCTAGTGAATCGCCCGGTGTAAACCGGGTCTCAAGTAAACCGCCAAGTCCGGCCGGGTCATATCTCCGGCCGGTTCATACCGCGGGGTATATCCCCGACATTAGCCCCCAGTTTAGCTTGGATTTATCCATGGTAAACTTATGCTGCAAAATAAACACAAGAACAAATTTGACAGGTTGTGCTCCAGGTTAAGAATTCCTGTAAACCGGCACCTGAACATCCTTAAGTCCTTGTCATTTCCTCCTTGCTGCGCATTCATGATCTCCTAGCAAATCTCCTTTAGCAGATGTGTTCAAATATTACCAATGCAAAAAATCCAGGCACTTCTTCTGAAAAATCCGGGTCAATAGATCAGCTTCATAACCCATTGGCTGATATTGGCTTCTTGTAGAGAAATATTATAAGAAATAATCCATTTGAGTCAGCCTTCAATGCTCTGACTTGACAAAAATATTAGTCTCTGAAATATTCAACTGATATCCAGCCGGCTTGAAGATGTAAAACTTGCCGGTTTATGATTACCACCATTGTCGGGTTATAAAAGCTGATAATTCCGTGTCATGATTGTTGCCAACGCCGGTTTATGATTGTTGCCAACGCTGGTTCATGATTGTTGCCAATACCGGTTCAAGATTATTGATGACGCCGGGTTGCAGACACAGGGTCATAATGATTGGTGACGCCGGGTCAATCTGGTTTGCTCAAAACAGAGAATTTCAAAATATTTCTTCGATAATAATATAATACTTGTAGCCCCCAAGTCTTGAGCAGAACAAAGTGATGGCTTAAGACTTGCTTCCATATAATTACTGCCACTTTGAAGAAATCCATGTTGTTCATCCCAGTCACTAGTAAAAACTGAATATTCCATATTATGTAGCCCCCAAGTGCCGGGTTGTCATGCATGCAGCAACCTGGGACTTGTAATTGCCTGATGCTCAAAAACTTCAACCAGTGTAGCCCCCAAGGGCCGGGTCATTATGCAATAATGAGCAGGGACTTTATAAATATGATCATGTAAATTTGAACAGCAATGTGTAGCCCCCAAGGGCCGGCTCAGTAAGATAATATTGAGCAGGGACTTTATGTATACTTCATTGAAAATAACATCATATGATGTAACTCTCATCACGGGGCTTGAACCCACGTCCACCAGGTTAAGAGCTTTGTGCTTTACCAACTTGAGTAATGAATCTTTCAATATAATGGATTAAAACTTGTATACCTTGAATTTTGACAAGAGCAATTGGTAGCCCCCAAGGGCCGGCTCATTATAATGTGATGAGTCGGGTCTTTCAATAAGGTGAGCAAAGAATGATTATGCATTAGCCCCCAAGTGTCATGGTGCATGCTTGCAGCGACATGAGACTTGCATATTTGATGTAATCTCAACTTGAATAATGTAGCCCCCAAATGCCGGGTCGTAAGCCTGCAGCGACTCGGGACTATTCCATCTATTTTAGAATAAGTCATATCCATTGATAAAATAATAGCCATTGCGCTGAAGAGACTTTAAAGACCTCCATCATAATATTGATAACCATAATAAAAATCCAGCCATGTTGGCTATTCAAGATTTGAATAATATAATCCGGTATGAAAAACCTCAATCATTCAATATCATCATGAAAATCCAGCCAAGTTTTGGCTATTAGAATTTTGAATACCTTGTCGGTTGACAAGTAGATCCGAAGTTCAAATACTCGGCGGCTCTTAGCCGATGGCGACTTAATGCGCATTCATTGTAAGCCGGAATTTCATAACCCGGCGGCTTATAGCCTTTGAGAAAATCCAGAACAGAATCATTTTGAAGCATCAATTTTGATAATGACCTTGAACTTAATCATTTATATAAGTCATATTTCTGCAAATCCTGCACAGAGTTTAAACAACATATGCCCTGGCGACTTAACGTCAAAGCCAGGGCGGGTTATCCAACCTCGCATATTTATATAACCAGAAAAATATACCTGTAGAAATTGGCTCATACTGCCGGCTTACATCGCCGTATCCAATAAGGGCAATAATACAATGATTGATAAGCGCATGATTCGAATGGCGCAATCCAAAATAGACCGGCGACTTAAAGTCCATAGTCAGGGCCGGTTTAAACATAATCATGTATAAACAATATCATACCTGTGATATTGAATCGTGCTGCCGGTTTATGATACCTGTGACATTGAATCATATCGTTGGTTTACCAATTTTTTGTAGTAAGGGTGATAACCCCAATCTTGAATATTGATAACTCCTCCCATATTTTGCCGGTTTATAATAAAACCGTACCGGGTTGTAATAAACACCGGATTATCCATATATAAGACTGGCGACTTGTAGTCGAAACCAGACCGGGTTAATAAGCGCCGGATTATAATTGATCATGTACTGACAACTTGTAGTTGAAAGCCAAGCCGGGTCAATACACGCCGGTTTATCATAAAATCTTATCAAAAGAGAAAAAACTTTAACAAATGAAAGCATATGAAAACTTGTAGTCGAGGCTTTTTGAAGGCTGCCAGGCCCAAATTCGAGGCTTTTCATGGGCTGCCAGGCCACTGGGTTAAACCATTTTACGAAGCCTTTCAAGATGGTCCTCAATCCTTGACTAATCGCCGGTCTATCATTGACAAGTTCAGGGTCATATGAGATTGACTTGTCAAGTTGGCGGGTCATACCAGGTTTACCTGGGCGGAGTGACTTACTTGATAAAGGCAGGTTAACCCGGGATTGCTTTGTTCATTGCGACAACAAAGAATCCCCAAACAACATTTTTGAGCTGTGTTCAGCAGGTGCCCATGTTTGAGTTGTTCTTTTACAACTCTCTTTGGCCCCTAAATAATTCTGTTATGGCTCTGAGCCAGCCAAGAGGTGTAGCTATGGTTCGAATACGACCAAGCCCCCAAGTGACTTTCTTTCATGGCTTTGAGCCAACCAAGAGGTGTAGCTATGGTTCGAATACGACCAAGCCCCCAAGTGACTATGTTGTGGCTTTGCGCCAATCAAGAGGTGTAGCTATGGTTCGGATACGACCAAGCCCCCAAGTGATCAATAATATGATAAGCCAATAAGGCAGGATACCCATGTTTGAACCGTGCATCATGGCAACAGATCCTCTTCGGCAACCTTTAACTTTTTGCAAGAGATAAATTCTTCTTGAACCGGGATTTTGAACCGGATATTGAGAGCATCAGAGCTTTATGGGAGACATCTTTCCCTTGAACTGGATCTTAAACCGGAATCGTCATTTTCAGCCGGAATTTTTCTGACGGCCTTTAAACTCGAACTTGCGACAGATTGATTCTTTTTGAACCGGAAATTCTTAAACCGGATTTGAGAGCTTCAGAGCTTTGTAGGGAACAGATTTCCCTTGAACCGGATTTTAAACCAGAATCTTCATTTTGATCCGGAAATTTTCTGACAGCCTTTAAATTTTCATCAATATGGTAGTAGCCTCTGGGACCGGGTTATCTTTCCCTCCAACGTCCCGGGGTTCTGAAATTCACTGAAAACCGGAAACATTTGCTGAGTCATATCATTGTAGCCCCCGAGTCTCAAGGCGACTCAAGGAGTTGGTTTGAGATTCTCCATCTTTGGTCGTGATATAAACCGGCATATAGCTGAATAGCAGAACACTGTAATATGTTAAAGCTGGAAGCAAGGTGGCGAGTTAACAATCTTCGCAACACTCATTACATATCCTTGACGTTGATAATGTGATGTGAATCCACGGAAACTTGAGGTCGACCGTGGCGGGTTATAAATGACCCCGCATGATTTGCGTCGGCTATCCGGTCAATGGTTCATCCCAACTGGCTGTTCTGAAGTTAACCAAACTATAATGGCGGCGACTTGTGCGCTTGCCCATTGAACCATCCAGTGTAGATGGCGGTTGATAATATATAATAATTTGCCTCCAATTTGGTGAAAGAAAATCGGGCTACCCAAGCTGTGACTTGCTCATACTCAATATGCAGACAGGCGCGGCCCGGTATGTTGATGCAGACCAGGCCGCAAGAGACGGACGGAAAAGACAATCATAAGCATTAGAGGCAGCTCGAAGAGATGAATCGGCCGTGGCGTTGTAAGCCGGCGCGGACGGGCGAGTCAATCGCAGGCGCGGTAAGCCACGCGGACGGGCGAGTCAACCACGTCGTGTTGATGTAGTGAACAATTGTCTTACATAAAAAATATCGCAAGCCAGAATAATTGCTCTTTTTAAATAAAACAATATATAATATATAAAAATTTACTGGATTGATTTCACCTGATATGTCAGGCCAGAAATTATCCATCGCGGAGTTGATGATCACCACGGTGAAGCTGAAATCAATCGCGGGTGAGCCGGCCGTGACGTTGTAAGCTAGCACGGACGGGCAGGTCGATCGCAGGCGCGGTAAACTGCGTGGACGGGCGAGTTGATGTAAACCAGGCCACAGAGGACGGCGACTTGCGCACATTCATTCACCGGGCAGTATGACACGGACGAAACGCCGGTGCAGAACATTGCCATCGCTCGCTCCATACCCGCAATATAACACCTCATTCGTAATGAACAGCTATCCTGCATCAAAAAGTATCGCAAGGCAAAGTAATTGTTCACACAAAATTAATATGTGCTGAAATAAACCGGACGGATATCACCTGATTCATCCGGACGACCGATGATCCGTACGCAGGGTAGCAATTAACTGAGATATATGAGCCACCAGCATTTCTTCTCTCTTTTTCTATCTTAATAGTGGCTCTTGACCTCTTCGTGATAAGCAGCACTTAAAGACGAAGTAGTAGTTGGCTCTCCTTTTTTTTCTTGCTCTTCACGTGGAGCGTCTTGTTGTTCTTGAAACCCCCCTTTCCAACCTGCAACAACTTGTTATAGCAGTGGGACAAAGCAGACCAAACAGGGCATGAGGCAGCAACCGGCTTTGAGAGCAGCTGGGCCGGCTGCAGGCGGCTCACGGCCGAACAAACGGGCGGCGGTTTGAGCCACGGCGACTCGCGGCATAGAGCAGTTTATAGGCGAACGGTGGCGGGTCGACGGCCGAGGCAAACCGGACAGCTCGGGGCGCCGTTGTGGCTGCGCCTCAAGCAAGGCATCGAGGTCAGATAAGCAGAGGCGACTTCAGGTCCGTTGAGGTGGCGGGCATCTGGCAAAAAGGTACTTCGGCGACGGCGATTTGACGACGACGGGTGCGTTAACAGAAGATCAGAGTGACGCGAAGCGGCGGCTCAAGGCCGTAGCGACGGGTGGAGGAGGCCGGATGAAGTGAAAACCGTGCCTCGAGGTGAAGCAGAAAACGGAAACGCCTCGACGCAGCCGGCGGAGGTGCCTGCGACAGCCGTGGCAGCCAGGCGACTTGGCGAGGTGCGACGGCGGCCGGTGCAGCCACGGGCGAAAGCGGTGCCCAGGGAGAGGCACGGTGCCGGTTTGCAGCCGCAGAGACGGCAGCGGTTCGGCGCGGAGGTGGGCGTGGAAACGGGTTGAAGCAGAGGCGACCGCGGCAACGGGGTTGCTCGGCGACTCGTAGGCAGCTGTAGTACAGGCGGCAAGCCGGTTTGGAGCGGGCGGCCCGAGGTGGAAACGAGGCCGTAGCGGTTGACTTCAAGTCCACGCTCACGTAGTAGCCTTTCCGGCGCGTGCTCTACCAATTGATGCCCTTGTGTGTTGGCGTGGAGCAAAGAGCAACCATTGGTGAGCAAAAACCACTTAGAAAACTTTGCGTGAGATCAATTTATGGTAATGATGGCCTAGGAATTCTCCCCTTGAAAGGTTTGCTTTTCCGTATTGCAAACAGAAATTTCTCTTCTTCTCCTTTTTAAAGGAAACTGACTCGGGGATTATTTCAAAGGTCCGAGTACTAATTGGAGCAATACTTGCTGATTGCTATGGATTTTCTCGTACATGCAACAGTACCGATTTGCAGGCCTCGGTCCCCACGCCTCGGAGTAGCAGTGGCAGATTGTTGTTGTTGTTTTTTCCTTTTGGGGACTTGATCCTCTGAATAACAACAACTGATGTAGACGTAAAGAGCAGTAGCAAACAGACTCGGCCGCAGAAATTGAAGTGGCGGTTTCGACGGAATACTGCAATATGTTTGATCCGGCGGAAACTCTTATCGATCTCGGTCATGACGAACTCTACGTGACATGGGCTGTTGCCTGAGCTTTTTTTATTTCGGAGGAATAACTTGGAATCGATATAGATTCTTCCAAACCAATCTAATTGCATCCGGCTAATTGCGATCTTCTCGAATCCTAGATGGGATCCCTCCAAGAACTTAACACCACCGTGCGCGTGCCCCACGGTGGGCGCCAAATAGCATGGATTTGTCACGGCAGATGTCCTAGCGTGAGGACTTAGTCGTGAGGCCAACGCATCTATGTGGTAGCTTGAGAGGGGTTGAGCGGAATCGAGAGACGCAACACAAGACAAGAATTTAGACAGCTTCGGGCCCCGGGAAACACCGTCCGGTAATAGCCCTACATGCTGTTTGAGTCTAGGTCTCATTATCATCCAGAGAGAGTCGCCGGTGAACCGGCTCTTGGTGTCTAGCCCTAGAGATTGTTTCTTCTTTCTTGTCCTTCTTTGGGGAGCCCTGCCCCTCCTTATATAAGTTGAAGGGGCGGGTTACATGACTAGTCCTAGTAGGACTAGGATTAATCTATTACAAGTGGAGTCCTAGTCTGCCCCCTTAAGGGAAACCTCCTTATGCCTTTCCTCGTAAACCGGCCCACCGTTAATGTAAACCGGCCCTCTGGGCCTTGGGCCTTGTCATCCGTTTGTCCCGTCACCGGGTTACCGGTGAGTCATAATGTTCAGGCAGATTGCTTGTAAACCGTCCGGTCAGGGCGGGTCGCCAGTGAATCGCCCGGTGTAAACCGGGTCTCAAGTAAACCGCCAAGTCCGGCCGGTTCATACCGCGGGGTATATCCCCGACAGGTCTCCTTATAGTTATTTGTTTGGATTGAGTATTATGCATATGAATTTGCTTTGGTGTTATCTTAGGACGAACTCTTGATTAGATCGATCGAAAAAGAATAGCTTGCATTATTCTAGTACAAACTCTAGGATAGATCGAATGGAAAGAATAGCTTTGAGGTGGTTTCGTACCCTACAAACAATTTCTATCTTTTGTTCCCTGCTAATAGGAACTCGGGAGTAATTCTTTATTGCACTTTGAGGCATAATCATATGATCCAACTATGTTAGCATTGTTGGGAGGTTGCACTAGCGAAAGTACGGACCCTAGGCCTTGTTTCTAAGCATTGCAATACCGTTTGTGCTCACTTTTGTTACTTGCTACCTTGCTGTTTTATATTGTTCCTACTACAAAAATCAATATCTACTATCATTATTACCCTTTTATCACCATCTCTTCGCCGAACTAGTGCACATATACAATTTGCTATTGTATTGGGTATGTTGGGGACACAAGAGATTTCTTGTATTTGGTAGCAGTGTCGTTTGAAAGAGACCATCTTCATCCTACACCTCTCATGGATTGATAAACCTTAGGTCATCCACTTGAGGGAAAATTGCTACTGTCCTACAAAACTCTGCGCTTGGAGGCCCAACACGTGTCTAGAAGAATAAAGTTGCGTAGTAGACATCATGTATTACCATGCCCATGTTTTCCTTGCAAATAATTAGTCATTCGAAATGAGATACTACAAATTAATTAATGAGGAGTTATTTGAAAAAAATCGAAACGGTATCCACGCTAACGTGGATTAGAGTGTGTGTGTGTGTCACATAATTAGTTATTTGAATTAGAGTGTGTGTCACATAGCGATCTTCAATTCTACGTGGATTTCGCATTTCACGGTATCCACACTAATACAAATTCATATGTATATGATGAACACCATGGTAGTGAGAAAACTTTGGATGGATTCAAAAATATGACCTACAAAATAGCACAACAATCGAGTCAATGTCAACTTTTCCAAACCTAGTATGGCACGAATTCGAAATAATTACCCATATGCATGGTCCTCAGTTCAAATCTTGCAATGTACACCGAATTGAAACATCGATATCAAGTCTCGTACTATCTACATTCAAATGTTGTTTTTAGCCCCACCCCCCCACCCCGGCACACATGCTACATACTTCCTGTATCGGTCAATCTTCCACTCCTAACCACCTTAGGAAGCTATCGGTTTCTGACACACATTCATTCTTTCTCTCCATGTTTCGATCTCTAACTCTCTCAACTATACAACCCCCTTTTTCCACTCTGTTACCAAATGTATTTACCTCACACACCCGCCATTGTACCCCATGCCGAGCTCTCTCTCTCCCTCCCACCCTCTCTCGCTAGATACATGCATTGCCTATCTAGCCCCCAACCTCTAGTGTGCATGCACGCACGTTGTCTATATAGGTCACTCACTCAAGATTGTCTCACTCTTTCTTCCACACGGCGGACCACACTCGCTCAATCTCGCTCTCTTTATCTGAGTCTCGATTAACCTCGTTTTCTTTCACACACAAATGATATATCTCCCTGTTCGGGCCTCGATCGACACACTCTACACTCTCTCACGCAGATTGTCTATCTAGGTCAGTCCATCCAAGCCGCCCCCACTCTTTCGACCTCATGGCAGGCCATGCTCACTCAATCTCTCTCTCTCTCTCTCTTGATCTCCCTCTCTCTCTCTCCCCCTCCTCTCTCTCTCTCTCTCTCTCTCTCTCTTTGTATGTCTCGATTGACCTCGCTCTTTCTCAGACACAAACGATATATCTCCATGTTTGAGCCCAATTCGACATATTCATATTGTATACTCTCTCACGCACATTGTCTATCTAGGTCACTCTCTCCAACCCGTCTTACTCTTTCGATTGCACGATGACCCACACTCTCTCAATCTCTCTCCCTTTATATATGTAATCGATTGACCTTACTTCCTCCCATGCACAAGATATATCTACATGTCTGTGATTGGATCATCTCTCAAGCTCTATCTTACAGCCCTCACCCTTCCCAAAAGCTCAATCGGACAATATCTCTCTAGAGCATATATATATCTTTTCAATGAATGTCGGACCACACTCACTTTGTCTCCCTATCTATATATGTCTCGATTGACCTCGCTTTCTCATGCCGTATCTTCCACACATTGAAGCTACCTCTCCATCCCTCGCAAAGCCGGAGCTATTTAAATTGCGAGGGGGACTCCAACCTTGGATTAATTTGTGTAGGCATTTATTCCGGTGGGTTTAGATTATATTTTCGTAGCATTCGGCCCACAACTACTCCAAACACCGTTGCAACCCCCTCACCTCCCCCAATTGATTTCCATCTGGCTCGGTCATCACGCTCTCGCACGTCCTTTCTCGCCTTCAACGTCACACCATGGTATTATTGCAAAAAACTCTGTTATTCTCCTTAATTATTACAAATAAGCTACAAAACTACACACCGATAGTCCACCTGTAATGGAACAAATTTTGACCCACAAATTAAAGTGCTACAAACTACACACAGAGGGGCCCACCTGTCATGAAACAAATTTGGACCCATATATAAATTAAAAATTAAAAAGGACAAGGTTCGAACATGCGACCAAGGCCTTCAAGCCGCACGTCAATAGGCAACATACGTAGAACATCAATGTTTGTTATACCCCCCTTTGTTCATATAATGTTTTTATATTACCACAGCCTATTTAATGGATAACATGTAATATTATTTTTAGTACATTAGTGGGACCGGCTCGTTAGCACGTACTATTCGCCTTCACTTACTGGTGGGTTCCATGTGTGCTCTCTCTCTCCTCCCCTTCTACGTTTAGAGGCACGGGCAAACACGAAGAACTCGCGGGCGATGTTGCTGTTGACCATATCTGTACGCGTTCACAAGTTACGGCACCAGTTTCACGTACTAGTAGTACTAGTCAATGTGTACGTGCAATGCACGTTAATTTGGAAGTATATTAAGTGCATGTGGATATTATGTAGGATATTATTTACGTATTATTATGTGATTAGCACTATTTTTGGCATGAAATTAACTGCACGCTAAACGTGTTGAGCGCTCGACATTGAAGCAGTCTAGGTCGTTGGATGAGAAGGAATACATGTGGCTTGATGACGTTTTATATTTAATTTGATACGACTCTAGCAGAACATTCAATCGATCAAACCATAGATTTCATTCAGTCTGACTCCGACTTTACATTCATACGTGTGGCACCCCGGCTCAGAGAAAACCGGAACGCCCCGTATTCCAGCCCAGAGATCGAGATGAAGTCTTCTGAAATACGGCACTGCTCAGCATAGAACAAACCAGCCTTCTATTATTACACGAATATGAATACAAGGTCTCCGATATTACAATGAATAACATCGGTACGGCGACACTACGCCATCCTCAGTTGCTCTATGCAAGCAGCAGAACAACTCGAAGCAGCGGATTAATTCTAGCAGCGGAACAACGGCGACGGTGGTGAACTCCACTGCGCAGGGACTCTGGCTGGAACGCTTATCCTAGCTCGCACGAACGGAAACCACGACAAGCAAGCAATCAAATCCGGCATGACCTGCAAACTGGCATGACACGCCAGGTCAGTACATTGAATGTACTTGCAAGCTCACAATAACCAGAAGCATTCAAGACAAACAACAGCATGGCAATTACAGGTTAAGCAGGGATTATCATGATATCATCGGAACAATATAGCATGAACATGATACAACTAACACAACATGAACATATTAATCTACAATACTAGCATGCAACATGATGACACTATATGCACCACTTATTCCGCTCGGGTTACTTGGTAACCTTCACATGCATCACTTACCGACCTCGGACATCACACGATCATCTCAGGATCAAATCAAGCTTGGTATAAACAATACCGTAGCGACCAGTAAATGACCACAAGGAGCTTGATCTTTACCCACGATTCTCGCACAACAACACGAATATCCAACAACTCGGTATCCTTGATACCATCGTCATCCTTACGGCGATCACAACCACGACCAACACTTGGTCCCAAACCGTGATCCTTACGGCGATCACAACCCGACCAATAAATGGCCCGTGATCCTTACGGCGATCACAACCCGACCAGTAAAAGGCCCGTGATCCTTACGACGATCACAACCCGACCAATAAATGGCCCGTGATCCTTACGGCGATCACAACCACGGGTTGTCATTAATCAAGTTATTACTATTACTGTTGACTCATGGTGTACCCTACTTTCGACCTGGGCCCTTATCCGCGGACGCGGCTATCGATAGATTTAATATACACTCTGCAGAGGTTAGTACACTGTACCCACACTACGGAACCCATGGCCTCGCACTCCCATTCGCGTGGACCAACGACGTTCCAACAAAACCGATCTACTGCCATGACACTCTCCCGGCCACTCCGACTCACTCCCCTCTGGGCTAAGTCATGGGTGGCCCCGTGTCTACCAAAGACAAAACGACCACCGTCGTGGCCCGTCCCACACGGGGACACGGATCCAAAAAAACTCAACAACGGGCACACAAGGTTATGTCCGCCTACCTGATCAGGGTAGCGCGCGCCCATAACCTTCCCTCGTTGGAGGCACCGGCGAGAGGCACAACAATAGACCCAGTTAGGACCGTCCCATACCGGTAAGCGTGGTTGCACTGGTCAGCATCGATTCAGCGGCACCATGACTCAGCCAACAGTTGTTCAAGTTCAATTTAATCCGGTTAACTTGAACGCAAATATGCTGAGTCATGATAAAAATGCATGAACATGATATCAACACAATCATGAGGGTATCACATAACTATTCACCTTATCAACAATAAATCATATCCAACTGAACATGGCATAATGAAGAGCATGAACATCATAAGTACATACTTCTCCGAAACATAGCATGACCACTAGCATCAACAATAAATATCATGCAAGAACATATCAACAATGCCATCATGCAAGCATTTAACCAACTGGATGCAATGGAACATGCATAACAACGGCACTCGGGACAGACGGAAGTCATGCACCGAAGACCATCACCAACATCAACATGTACTACTAGCAAGCATAAACTTATGAAAGGAGATACTAGCAGGTAGAACATGATAACAGAGTACAAGACAACATAGCACAAAAGTGAACATGCAAATTTAAACATCACCGGAACAACGGTAACCATCTTTTCAACAAGCAAACATTTAATAAAGATTCAAGTTGAAAACCATGGCTACTGCATGACTATCATGCAAGTGGGTATTGTGGCTTGCCTGGGGATGAAGAAGGCACCGGGGAGAAGTGCGGTGAAGCCGCGGAAAGATTTGCCGGAAACGGTTCTCTCTCGAAGGGGCTGTTTACGCGCAAGGGCAAAAAGGTCATTTTCACAGTGTCAAACCATAGTGAAAATGAAACCAACAGAACGGGCTCGACGAAACGAAGAAGTGGGCTTTGGAATCACCTCATTTGGAGTTGTGGTTAAAAAGATATGAAGTGTTTTCAGCCAGGGACCTTTCTGTAATGAAAATATTTTCAAACAGGGCCTGGACAGAAAAACAGAGAGCGCCTTTCGACAGAATACGCTTCCCGACTGAGAAAACGTAAATGGTACCGCAACAGAGACCGAGTACGCTTTCGGATAGGGAAGATGTATTCCACCGGAATACGCTTCCACTTATCCTAGTCAGCAGAGGCGGGACCGGCTCCTGTCTCGCTGACTTGTGGGGCCGTGGGGTCCACGCACTAGTCAACGGGAGGGGCCAGCTGGCGTCGGGCGAATCGTCGTCTTCCTCCTCTCCTCGCTCCTGTTCGCTCGTGAACAGAGAGGAGAGCAGGGGAGGGGGCGGCGCTGGGGCGGCCGGCCCAGGCCAGCTCCGGCCAGGGCGCGGGAACCGGCGGGCGCGGCCCGGCGTGGCGCGTCCGTACAGGGGGTCAGCCGGCACCGGGGAGGAGAGGAGGACGTGGGGCGGAGGAGGACCGAGGGGAGGCAGAGGACGGCGGGCGGTGGTGTTCTTTGGCGATACGGCCGCTCCGGCGAGGGGGCAAGTGGGTGGGGCGAACCGCGGGGATGAGGAGGCTCTGGTGGACAGCTCGGGAGGAGGAGAGGAGGCTCGAGCTCGCCGGAACCAAGGAGGAACCGCGGCGGCCGAGGCGAACTCCGGCGAAACGAGGAGGGGGCCGAGGGCTCCGGGGGTCGGGAGAGGCGTGGGAGGGGTGAGTGAGCTGCGGAGGAGGTCGAGGGTCTCTTATATAGGTGCGAGGAAGGCTCTGGAGCTTCACGGGCAAGCTCACGACAAGCTCTAAAGGAGGACAGAGGCGGGGCACGGCACGGGCATGGATCTAGCGGCTCCTTAATGGCGAACCACGATGAGGCATCGACGCAGGGCGATGTAGGGCATCACGGGGGAGCTCCAGGACATGGTTGGACGTCGAGACGAGGAGGGAGAAGACGAGCATAGTGGCCGGAACAAGCCAGAGCACGCCTGCAGCCATGACGCAAGTGTGATCACCACGCGCACTGGCGCAACCGGCGCTCCTTGGCATGGCCAGCCATGTCCAGTGGATGGACCTTGGTGCCCTTAGTCCAACTAAAGAAATAAATCGGTCCAGGGGCAAATAAGAGATTTGCACTCAGCTCCAAAAGTAAATCAGTAACAAGGTGTTTGTAACTTGCTGTGGTTAAACCAGCTTGGTAACGTGGTAGAGAGTTCGTCTGGTGATGATCAAACACTAAGGTGATGCTGATAACCAAAATCCAATCTAAGAGAAGGAGTTTAGAGGGTGGTTGCTGTAGAAAGTGCCATATTGGCCAGATTTAGATATTTGGATGATGCACTCACATAGTTGCATCAAATGAGCTGAAACTGGTTATGGCCCACCGATTTGAAGATATTAAGATTCCCAAGGAGTTTCATGCCATTTGGATGAACCAAAATAGCACTTTCTTCATAAAGATTTATTATGACCAGAAACTTGGAAAAATTCCACAGGGAAAATGGTCAAAGGGATTTAGCCACAACTTGGTAGAGGGAGGTTATATGGATACTAGAAGGTCTAGACAAATTTACAGCCATAATGGAGCAAGATAAAATATACTTGCTTCACAAACTGAAATTTTGGGCAGGAACAAAGATTTGAAGCTGAGCTCACATGGAGGCATGACATGAGCTCTACGTTGGTGGAGGGCTATGATATGATGGTATGAATGATAATGCAAAATGGAAACTCATTTCGATATGCATAGCTTGCACCTCCTTCACAAAGCTTCTTTCTGGACAGAAACTTTGGAAAATCATAATTAAATAATTACTAGGCAAATGAGGTTGCATTTTGGCATGTGGCAATGATATGGACATGAAAAGATGTCCAAGTAGTTTGGGGTCAATTGGGCAAAGTAAAATGGCACTTGCTTCACAATGTGCCATTTAGGGCAGAATAGGAAATGAATTATTGGAGGATTATTTTTGAACATGGCAATGAAAAGTTTTGCCATATTTGATCAGTATATGACCCAAAAAATTTATGATAATTATTTGGGAATTCTAGGAGTGAGGGAAATATAGGTTGCTTCACAACCTAGGGCAATTTGAGTTATTCCTTTAATAGAAAAGGAATATTCCCAATAAAAAGAATATTGGGATTTGGGCTAGGATGAAAATGACAAGGTCTAGGGAAGGATTTGGGAATGACAAGCCACTCTGGAAGCAAAGAAGAGGGCATCTTCTTCAGTTTCTAGACTACAAAGCCACGAAAAAGAAAAACTCAGGCAAAAACCTCGGAAAAACAGAAGAAAAAGAAAGGGCCAAAAATCAGGCTGTCACAATATGACGGTCGATCTAAAATAAACGGAAATGATAAACGTTCGGATTTTAAGCATGACAATCTGAACGTTTTTCATGGAAAATTTAGATTACGCGGCGGTGGCGGGGGCGTCTTGCGGTGGGAAGCGGCTCCTCTGTCGTGCTCTGTGTGTCGCCGGGCCATTGACCGACGGCGACGGCGATGCCGGCGTCTTGCGTCGTTGTTGGCGTACTCCTGGACGTTGGTCCTAGTTTCAAGGAAGGCCACAATGTTCTGGACTTCGGTGTCCAGGAGCGTGTCAACTGGCGGGAGGAGGCGACTGGCGTTGGTGGAAGGAAGCGGTCGACAGCGGCCATCCATGCCGCTCAGGGGGGCACTGGCAACCGCACGGGGACAGGCGCTGGCAACGGCGCGGTGGAGACATTCGTGTGCACGGGCACTGGCACGGGTGCGCATGTGAGTGCACGCGCAGGCGCATGCGCTGGAAGGTGCACGGGCAACGGCATGGGCGCGTTTGTCAGTGCACACGCAGGCGCATGCACTGGCAGGTGCACGGGCGCGTGAAAGTCGGCGGGGACCTCGTGGAACCCCGTGGGATCAAGCTCGGAGACAGTGTGCGGCTTCCTGCCCATCAATGCCACAGGGATGGGTGCTGGCGCAGTCGGGGCGATGGGAGCCGGAACGGGAGCGGGGACAGGCGTGGCGTCTTCCCGCAAGGCCGGTTCAAGCTCGTCCCAAAGCGCCTTATGTTCTTGAGACTCCGGCTGGGTGTCATCCTCGGCAAATTGGAAGACTAAGGGCAGACCATCGTGATGCGGCATGGCGTACAGTTAGGTCAAGCTGGTTGGAGTTAGACGACAGGAGAATTGGAGAGGAGAGAGAAGATTGTAGCGATATCGGGTAGTGCGGGGTTAATTTTAAACTGCGGCACCGGCGACATTAAAAGTGGGAGCAGTTGGGACGAAGGTGGACGGCAGAGCCTGGTCAAAGGGCTCACCTCCCGGTGAGCCTCCGCAGCGGTCTGCTCGCACGCCTCCCAGTCAGCCGGCGCAGCGGTCTGCTCGCACGCCTCCCGTTGACTCATTGTTGGAAATATGCCCTAGAGGCAATAATAAAATGGTTATTATTGTATTTCCTTGTTCATGATAATTGTCTGTTGTTCATGCTATAATTGTATTAACTGGAAACCGTAATACATGTGTGAATACATAGACCACAACATGTCCCTAGTAAGCCTCTAGTTGACTAGCTCGTTGATCAATAGATGGTTATGGTTTCCTGATCATGGACATTGGATGTCATTGATAACGGGATCACATCATTAGGAGAATGATGTGATGGACAAGACCCAATCCTAAGCATAGCACAAGATCGTGTAGTTCGTTTGCTAGAGCTTTTCTAATGTCAAGTATCATTTCCTTAGACCATGAGATTGTGCAACTCCCGGATACCGTAGGAATGCTTTGGGCGTACCAAACGTCACAACGTAACTGGGTGGCTATAAAGGTGCACTACAGGTATCTCCGAAAGTGTCTGTTGGGTTGGCACGAATCGAGACTGGGATTTGTCACTCCGTATGACGGAGAGGTATCTCTGGGCCCACTCGGTAATGCATCATCATAATGAGCTCAATGTGACCAAGTGTTTGGTCACGGGATCATGCATTACGGTACGAGTAAAGTGACTTGCCGGTAACGAGATTGAACAAGGTATTGGGATACCGACGATCGAATCTCGGGCAAGTAACGTACCGATTGACAAAGGGAATTGTATACGGGATTGATTGAATCCTCGACATCGTGGTTCATCCGATGAGATCATCGTGGAACATGTGGGAGCCAACATGGGTATCCAGATCCCGCTGTTGGTTATTGACCGGAGAGTCGTCTCGGTCATGTCTGCATGTCTCCCGAACCCGTAGGGTCTACACACTTAAGGTTCGGTGGTGCTAGGGTTGTAGAGATATTAGTATGCGGAAATCCGAAAGTCGTTTGGAGTCCCAGATGAGATCCCGGACGTCACGAGGAGTTCCGGAATGGTCCGGAGGTAAAGATTTATATATGGGAAGTCCTATTTTGGCCACCGGAAAATGTTCGGGATTTTTCGGTATTGTACCGGGAAGGTTCTAGAAGGTTCCGAAGTGGGGCCCACCTGCATGGGGGGACCCACATGAACGTGGGTAGTGGGGGCAAGGCCCCACACCCCTGGTCAAGGCGCACCAAGATCCCACCTTAGAAGGAATAAGATCATATCCCGAAGGGATAAGATCAAGATCCCTAAAAAGGGGGGATAACAATCGGTTGGGAAGGGAAATGATGGGATTTCTTTCCCCCACCTTTGCCAACGCCCCAATGGATTTGGAGGGCAAGAAACCAGCCCCCTCCACCCCTATATATAGTGGGGAGGCGCATGGGAGCAGCACCCCAAGCCCTGGCGCCTCCCTCCCTCCCGTGACACCTCTTCCTCCCCGCTTGCGCTTGGCGAAGCCCTCCCGGGATCCCGCTACTTCCACCACCACGCCGTCATGCTGCTAGATCTCCATCAACTTCTCCTCCCCCCTTGCTGGATCAAGAAGGAGGAGACGTCCCCGCTCCGTACGTGTGTTGAACACGGAGGTGCCGTCCGTTCGGCGCTAGGATCATCGGTGATTTGGATCACGACGAGTACGATTCCATCAACCCCGTTCTCTTGAACGCTTCCGCTCGCGATCTACAAGGGTATGTAGATGCACTCCTCCCCTCTCATTGCTAGCATCTCCTAGATTGATCTTGGTGACACGTAGGAAAATTTTGAATTTCTGCTACGTTCCCCAACAGTGGCATCATGAGCCAGGTTTATGCGTAGATTCTATGCACGAGTAGAACACAACGTAGTTGTGGGCGATGATTTGTTCAATTTGCTTGCCGTTACTAGTCTTATCTTGATTCGGCGGCATTGTGGGATGAAGCGGCCCGGACCGACCTTACACGTAATCTTACGTGAGACAGGTTCCACCGACTGACATGCACTTGATGCATAAGGTGGCTAGAGGGTGTCTGTCTCTCCCACTTTAGTTGGATCAGATTCGATGAAAAGGGTCCTTATGAAGGGTAAATAGCAATTGGCATATCACCGTTGTGGCTTTTGCGTAGGTAAGAAACGTTCTTGCTAGAAACCCATAGCAGCCACGTAAAACATGCAACAACAATTAGAAGACGTCTAACTTGTTTTTGCAGGGTATGCTATGTGATGTGATATTGCCAAAAGGATGTGATGAATTATATATGTGATTTATGAGATTGATCATGTTCTTGTAATAGGAATCACGACTTGCATGTCGATGAGTATGACAACCGGCAGGAGCCATAGGAGTTGTCTTAATTTATTGTATGACCTGCGTGTCAATGAAAACGCCATGTAATTACTTTACTTTATTGCTAACCGTTAGCCATAGTAGTAAAAGTAATAGTTGGCGAGACAACTTCATGAAGACACGATGATGGAGATCATGATGATGGAGATCATGGTGTCATGCCGGTGACGAAGGTGATCATGCCGCGCCTCGGAGATGGAGATCAAAAGGCGCAAGATGATATTGGCCATATCATGTCACTTTATGATTTGCATGTGATGTTTGTCATGTTTACATCTTATTTGCTTAGAACGACGGTAGCATAAATAAGATGATCCCTCACTAAAATTTCAAGAGATGTGTCCCCCCCTAACTGTGCACCGTTGCGAAGGTTCATTGTTTCGAAGCACCACGTGATGATCGGGTGTGATAGATTCTAACGTTCACATACAACGGGTGTTGACAAGCCTAGCAGGTACAGACATGGCCTCGGAACACAAGCAAAACACTTAGGTTGACTTGACGAGCCTAGCATGTACAGACATGGCCTCGGAACACAAGAGACCGAAAGGTCGAACATGAGTCGTATAGTAGATACGATCAACATGGAGATGTTCACCGATGATGACTAGTCCGTCTCACGTGATGATCGGACACGGCCTAGTCGATTCGGATCATGTATCACTTAGATGACTAGAGGGATGTCTATCTAAGTGGGAGTTCATTAAATAATCAGATGAACTTAATTATCATGAACATAGTCAAAAGGTCTTTGCAAATAATGTCGTAGCTTACGCTTTAGTTCTACTAAGATATGTTCCTAGAGAAAATTTAGTTGAAAGTTGATAGTAGCAATTATGCGGACTGGGTCCGTAAACTGAGGATTGTCCTCATTGCTGCACAGAAGGCTTATGTCCTTAATGCACCGCTCGGTGTGCTGAACCTCGAGCGTCGTATGTAGATGTTACGAAACATCTGACATACACGTTTTGATGACTACGTGATAGTTCAGTGTGTGATGCTAACGGTTTAAAATTGTGGCACCAAAGACGGTTTTGAAACGTCGCAGAACATATGAGATGTTCCAAAGACTGAAATTGGGATTTCAGACTAATGCCCACGTCAAGAGGTATGAGACCTCTGACAAGTTTCTTAAGCCTGCAAACTAAGGGAGAAAAGCTCAATCGTTGAGCATGTGCTCAGATTGTCTGAGTACTACAATCACTTGAATCGAGTGGGAGTTAATCTTCCAGATGAGATAGTGATGGTTCTCCATAGTCACTGCCACATGGCTATTAGAGCTTCGTGATGAACTATAACATATCAGGGATAGACATGATGATCCTTGAGCAACTCGCGATGTTTGACACCGCGAAAGTAGAAATCAAGAAGGAGCATCAATTGTTGATGGTTAGTAAAACCACTAGTTTCTAGAAGGGCAAGGGCAAGAAGGGATACTTCATGAAATGGCAAATCAGTTGCTGCTCTAGTGAAGAAACCCAAGGTTGAACCCAAACCCGAGACTAAGTGCTTCTGAAATGAGGGGAACGGTCACTGAAGCAGAACTACCCTAGATACTTCGTAGATGAGAAGGCTGGCAAGGTCGATAGAAGTATATTGGATATACATTATATTAATGTGTACTTTACTAGTACTCCTAGTAGCACCAGGGTATTAGATACCGGTTCGGTTGCTAAGTGTTAGTAACTCGAAATAAAAGCTGCGGAATAAACGGAGACTAGCTAAAGGTGAGATGACGATATGTGTTGGAAGTGTTTCCAAGCTTGATGTGATCAAGCATCGCATGCTCCCTCTACCATCGAGATTGGGGTTAAACCTTAATAATTATTATTTGGTGTTTGCGTTGAGCATAGACATGATTGGATTATGTTTATCACAATACGGTTATTCATTAAAGGAGAATAATGGTTACTATGTCTATTTGAATAATACCTTCAATGGTCTTGCACCTAAAATGAATGGTTTATTGAATCTCGATCGTAGTGATACACATGTTCATGCCAAAAGATATAAGATAGTAATGATAGTACCACATACTTGTGGCACTGCCACTTGAGTCATATTGGTATAAAACGCATGAAGAAGCTCCATGTTGATGGATCTTTGGACTCACTCATTTTTGAAAAGATTGAGACATGCGAACCATGTCTATTAGTATATATGCATGAAGAAAGTCCATACAGATGGATCATTTGGACTCACTTGATTTTGAATCACTTGAGACATGCAAATCATACCACATGGGCAAGATGACTGAAAGGCCTCGTTTTCAGTAAGATGGAACAAGAGATCAACTTGTTGGAAGTAATACATTTGATGTGTGCAGTCCAATGAGTGTTGACGCACGCAGTGGATATCGTTATGTTCTTACTTCACAGATGATTTGCGTAGAAGCTGAGAATATTTACTTGATGAAACACAAGTCTGAATTATTGAAAGGTTCAAGTAATTTCAGAGTGAAGTTGAAGATCGTCGTGACAAGAGGATAAAATGTCTGTGATATGATCATAGAGATGAATATCTGAGTTACGAGTTTGGCACACAATTAAGAAATTGTGGAAATTGTTACACGACTAATACCGCCTGGAACACCATATTGTGATGGTGTGTCCGAACATCATAACTGCACCCTATTGGATATGGTGCATACCATGATGTCTCTTATCGAATTACAACTATCGTTTATGGGTTAGGCATTAGAGACAACCGCATTCACTTTAAATAGGGCACCACGCAATTCCGTTGAGACGACACCGTATGAACTATGGTTTAGAGAAACCTAAGCTGTCGTTTCTTAAAAGTTTGGGGCTGCGACGCTTATGTGAAAAAGTTTCAGGCTGATAAGCTCGAACCCAAAGCGGATAAATGGATCTTCATAGAATACCCAAAACAGTTGGGTATACCTCCTATTTCAGATCTGGAAGCAAAAGTGATTGTTTCTAGAAACGGGTCCTTTCTCGAGGAAAAGTTTCTCTCGAAAGAATTGAGTGGGAGGATGGTGGAGACTTGATGAGGTCATTGAACCGTCACTTCAACTAATGTGTAGCAGGGCACAGGAAGTTGTTCCTGTGGCACCTACACCAATTGAAGTGGAAGCTTACGATAGTGATCATGAAACTTCAGATCAAGTCACTACCAAACCTCATAGGACGAGAAGGATGCGTACTACTTCAGAGTGGTACGTAATCCTGTCTTGGAAATCATGTTGCTAGACAACAATGAACCTACGAGCTATGGAGAAGCGATGGTGGGCCCGGATTCCGACGAATGGCTCGAGGCCATAAAATCCGAGAGGATCCATGTATGAAAACAAAGTATAGACTTTGAAAGAACTACTTGATGGTCGTAAGGCTGTTGGGTACAGATGGATTTTAAAGGGAAGACAGACAATGATGGTAAGTGTCACCATTAAGAAAGCTCGAGTTGTCGTTAAGATGTTTTCCGGCAAGTTCAAGGAGTTGTCTGTGATGAGACTTTCTCACTCGTAGCGATGCTAAGAGTCTATTAGAATTATATTAGCAGTTACTGCATTATTTATGAAATCTTGCAGATAGGATGTCAAAACATTGTTTCCTCGACAATTTTCTTAAGGAAAGGTTGTATGTGATACAACCAGAAGGTTTTGTCAATCCTGAAAGATGCTAACAAGTATGCAAAGCTCCAGCAATCCTTCTAAGGATTGGAGTAAGCATCTCGGAGTTGGAATGAACGCTTTGATGAGATGATCAAAGATTTTGGGTTTATACAAAGTTCATGAGAAACTTGTATTTCCAAAGAAGTGGGGAGCACTATAGAATTTTTGATGAGTATATGTTGTTAACATATTGTTGATCAGAAATGATGTAGAATTTCTGGAAAGCATCCAGGGTTATTTGGAAAGTGTTTTTAATGGAAAACCTGGATTAAGCTACTTGAACATTGAGCATCAAGATCTATAAGGATAGATAAAAAACGCTTAATAGTACTTTCAAATGAATACATACCGTGACAAGATTTTGAAGGAGTTCAAAATAGATCAGCAAAGAAGGAGTTCTTGGCTGTGTTACAAGGTGTGAGTATTGAGTAAGACTCAAGACCTGACCACGGCAGAAGAAAGAGAAAGGATGAAGGTCGTCCCCTATGCTTTAGACGTAGGCTCTACAATATGCTATGCTGTCTACCGCACCTGAAGTGTGCCTTGCCATGAGTTAGTCAAGGGGTACAATAGTGATCCAGGAAGGGATCACATGACAGCGGTCGAACTTATCCTTAGTATCTAGTGGACTAAGGAATTTTCTCGATTATGGAGGTGGAAAGGGGGTTCGTCGTAAAGGGTTACGTCGATGCAAACTTTGACACTAATCCGGATGACTCTGAGTAGTGAACCGGATTCGTATAGTAGAGCAGTTATTTGGAATAGCTCCAAGTAGCGTGTGGTAGCTGCATCTACAAGATGACATAGAGATTTGTAAAGCACAAACGGATCTGCATGTTGTAGACCCGTTGACTAAAACCTCTCTCGTAAGCATAACATGATCAAACCCTAGAACTCATTGAGTGTTAATCACATGGTGATGTGAACTAGATTATTGACTCTAGTAAACTCTTGGGTATTAGTCACATGGCGATGTGAACTTTGAGTGTTAATCACATGGTGATGTGAACTAGATTATTGACTCTAGTGCAAGTGGGAGACTGTTGGAAATATGCCCTAGAGGCAATAATAAAATGGTTATTATTGTATTTCCTTGTTCATGATAATTGTCTGTTGTTCATGCTATAATTGTATTAACTGGAAACCGTAATACATGTGTGAATACATAGACCACAACATGTCCCTAGTAAGCCTCTAGTTGACTAGCTCGTTGATCAATAGATGGTTATGGTTTCCTGACCATGGACATTGGATGTCATTGATAACGGGATCACATCATTAGGAGAATGATGTGATGGACAAGACCCAATCCTAAGCATAGCACAAGATCGTGTAGTTCGTTTGCTAGAGCTTTTCTAATGTCAAGTATCATTTCCTTAGACCATGAGATTGTGCAACTCCCGGATACCGTAGGAATGCTTTGGGTGTACCAAACGTCACAACGTAACTGGGTGGCTATAAAGGTGCACTACAGGTATCTCCGAAAGTGTCTGTTGGGTTGGCACGAATCGAGACTGGGATTTGTCACTCCGTATGACGGAGAGGTATCTCTGGGCCCACTCGGTAATGCATCATCATAATGAGCTCAATGTGACCAAGTGTTTGGTCACGGGGTCATGCATTACAGTACGAGTAAAGTGACTTGCCGGTAACGAGATTGAACAAGGTATTGGGATACCGACGATCGAATCTCGGGCAAGTAACGTACCGATTGACAAAGGGAATTGTATACGGGATTGATTGAATCCTCGACATCATGGTTCATCCGATGAGATCATCGTGGAACATGTGGGAGCCAACATGGGTATCCAGATCCCGCTGTTGGTTATTGACCGGAGAGTCATCTCGGTCATGTCTGCATGTCTCCCGAACCCGTAGGGTCTACACACTTAAGGTTCGGTGACGCTAGGGTTGTAGAGATATTAGTATGCGGAAATCACAAAGTCGTTCGGAGTCCCGGATGAGATCCCGGACGTCACGAGGAGTTCCGGAACGGTCCGGAGGTAAAGATTTATATATGGGAAGTCCTATTTTGGCCACCGGAAAATGTTCGGGATTTTTCGGTATTGTACCGGGAAGGTTCTAGAAGGTTCCGAAGTGGGGCCCACCTGCATGGGGGGACCCACATGAACGTGGGTAGTGGGGGCAAGGCCCCACACCCCTGGTCAAGGCGCACCAAGATCCCACCTTAGAAGGAATAAGATCATATCCCGAAGGGATAAGATCAAGATCCCTAAAAAGGGGGGATAACAATCGGTGGGGAAGGGAAATGATGGGATTTCTTTCCCCCACCTTTGCCAACGCCCCAATGGACTTGGAGGTCAAGAAACCAGCCCCCTCCACCCCTATATATAGTGGGGAGGCGCATGGGAGCAGCACCCCAAGCCCTGGCGCCTCCCTCCCTCCCGTGACACCTCTTCCTCCCCGCTTGCGCTTGGCGAAGCCCTGCCGGGATCCCGCTACTTCCACCACCACGCCGTCGTGCTGCTGGATCTCCATCAACTTCTCCTCCCCCTTGCTGGATCAAGAAGGAGGAGACGTCCCCGCTCCGTACGTGTGTTGAACACGGAGGTGCCGTCCGTTCGGCGCTAGGATCATCGGTGATTTGGATCACGACGAGTACGACTCCATCAACCCCGTTCTCTTGAACGCTTCCGCTCGCGATCTACAAGGGTATGTAGATGCACTCCTCCCCTCTCGTTGCTAGCATCTCCTAGATTGATCTTGGTGACACGTAGGAAAATTTTGAATTTCTGCTACGTTCCCCAACACTCACATGCTTGCTCGGACGGCACCTGCCGATGAGAAGCGGGACTCATGGCAGCACGTAAACGCCCACGGTTTCAATAGTGAAAGAGTTCGCCTTAACGTGACAGGTCTTTGTTCCAAAATACCTTGGCTCTTCATTTGTGCAACTTCTCATAAGCAGCTTGTCTCAAATTGAAGAAAAAAATTACGTAGGAAAATTTGTGCCATATCACGTGACCATGCTCAGTTTCATGAATTTCTGGTCACTTTTGGATTTTCTGAAATTTAAAATCCAAGATTCGAAACAATATCATAACCTGCATCATGCAATAAATTTTCAAGCAATACATCTTTCCTGTTGTATTTCTTAAGAAAGGATTTGGTCAAACATTTTGCTTAGTTAGACTTCAGACAAGTTATATATGCAGAGTAAAAGGATAATCCCTCCGTACCAGTGCATTGCCTGATATATTAACTCAATTACTAGGCACGAACAAACGGGCTCAATTCTGTGCTCATCCTGATGTAGTACTCCTATTAGTACTAGGCAATGGAGTTGACGGGTGACCTTGAGTAGCGGCGACCGAGGGAATTGAACCGTGCTTGACACGGTAGGTAACGTTGTCTAGTTACTAAAGCATCCCTCCATTATTCATCGGTAGTCATTATGGACCGGGGACATGAGGGGAATTTCCTAGGGCTGGAATTCTGGCCGCCAGATATTTTGACTCAAAACGCGGAGGCTCGACTGGTTGGGGTTGGCTAATGTGCTTACCACGCACGCCGCCATAAGGACACGAGCCTAGTTTTTTTTGAGTATCAACACGAGCCAGGTTTTCATTGCTGCAGCTTCCGCCTTAGCCGCTGGTAATGACCGTTTTGTGCGCTTTATGAAGCATGATGAGGGAGAATCCTTCCGTGACGTCCAGGGTTTTCGTAAGGGTCTGCTTATGTTCCTAGTTATTCCTTTGGATCTTCGTAATACAGAATGCATTAGAGCTGTTGTGAACACTTTTGACAAGTTTCATCATTGGGTGAGCGAGGACCCCTACCTGGTTCGATCTCTGGTGTTTGCATCTTTCCCGGAGGATATGCTCATGCCGCGTGATGTGGTGTTCATGGATTTTGCAGCTTGGGGAGGTGCTCGGGTTTCTTGGACTTTGCCCTTATATATTCTGTGTGCAAATTTTGCCGAGCAGATGCCGCAGGATGAAGATTGGATGCCCATCAATGGCAATCCACACCCAGTTCCTGGTGTCCTTTCCCTGAGCTGCCTCCGTTCAACCTGCCTGCTTATCCTGCTTTGGGGTGGAATGCAGTCCCCCCTCCCCCTCCAGAGCCTGTGATCAACGAGGTGGCCGATGATAATTGGGGCAATTGGAATGACCCCGTGGACCCTGAGCTTGCCCAAGACCAGGAGTCAATGGTGGTCGACCTCTCCGCCCAGCCCAGCTCTGCTGCTGACCACCAGGAACCTTCCGCTTCTGTTGTGTTGGTTGATGATGATCAGCCTGAAGCTCCAGTTCCTCCTTTGAATGTTGATGAGGACGCAGTCAACCACTGGGCCATTGTTGTCTACCAGCCTCCTACTGTCAAGAATGTGATTGCTTTGCCAGCGGTGCCATATGGGCCTCCTCTGCCTCCTGATATGGTTTGGAGGAGATCTTTTGAAAGTCTTCTGCAAGCTCCTGTTGTTTTCTCTGTCCCCAAGCTAATTCTGTTGCAGCCTCTGTCGCCAGTTGTTGTGTCAAAGAGAAGCTGGGATTTTGCGTTTAGTGACTTGGACCTACCGTTGCTTACATGGAAGGACCAGGAGCCAGCCAGGCTAGTCGCCAGGGCCCTGTTCTCTGATAATGTTGATGATACATGTGTGAAGGTGATCTCTCCTGTGGCTGTGGTGGCTAAAGAAAGAAGGCCCCGAAAAACGTTGGCACCAACTCCAATTGTGGACACCTCGGTTAGGAGATGCACAAGAATCTCAGTCCAACGTGATGGATTCAAGCCCACCTTCCAGGAGCTCACACTTCAGCCCAAGAGGAAGAAGCCCAGAGCCAAGCCCTTCACGGCCCAGATGCCTAATGAGCCTGCTTTAGAAGGAGTCCCTCCTGCTATGCCTATCAGTCGCCCGCAAGAGATTGGGAGGGAGCTGGAAATTGATGCCACTCTCCTTTCTGTGGATGCACTTATGGTGGACCCACCAGCTGCTGTCTCCACCAACTTTGATGATTAGTGTGTTGATGTCTTATTGGGTTTGGCAAGCCCATAAGTTTGCTTGTTTTCTGTCCTTTTGCTGCAAACTATTTTAAGAACACTCTTATGTCTTAATGTTGGGTCAGACTTTTCTGTGCTCTTTTGGACATGTGGCATTGTGTGCCATGTGGTTTATGGATATTATTATTGTGCTATAATTAGTAATCTTTGTAGAAATTGGAATGTGTTGTGCTGGAATGTAAGAGGTTTAAATTCTGAAGGTAGGCAGAGAGCTGTCAGGCAGAAAATTGAGGAGAGCCAGTGTTCTATAGCCTGTTTACAAGAAACTAAGTGCTCTTACTTTGACTCTAGGTCAATCAAAAGTTTCTATCCTAAAAGATTTGATTCTTTTGCTTGCTCTCCTTCCATGGGAGCTTCTGGTGGTATCCTTGTGGTTTGGAATTCTTCTGTTTTTATTGGAACCTTAATTGAAGTGCAACAATTTGCTGTGGTGGTTCAGTTTACCTCCAGGCGAAACAACGAAAAGTGGACTTTGGTCGTTGTTTATGGCCCTTGTCAGGGTGAAGCCACAGACAATTTTGTTACTTGGTTATATAACCTGTGTATTCCTGTTGATGAGCACTGGTTATGGCTTGGTGACTTCAATTTCATAAGGTCAATGGACAATAGAAACTTACCTGGTGGGGACATAAATGACATGTTTATTTTCAATGAGATAATTGGGCACTTGGGTCTTCTTGAATTACCAATCAAAGGTAGATCCTACACCTGGTCCAATATGCAAGATACCCCACTTCTTGAGCAATTAGATTAGTTCTTCACCTTAGTGGATTGGATTACAGACTATCCTATGACTGAGGTACTGCCCTTGGCCAGGACTGCATCTGATCATGTCCCATGTTTGGTTTCCATTAATACTTCCATCCCCAAGTCAAATCTTTTTAGGTTTCAGAATTATTGGATGGAGCTGGAGGGTTTCATGGATTGTGTGGAATCATCTTGGCAAAAACCCTCTAGGTAAGTGCACATAACTGCTAGGATTGCAGACAAATTCAAAAATTTGAGAATGTGCCTTAAGAGGTGGCAAATGAATGTCTCCAAATGAAAATTATTGATCAGCAAATGCAATCATGTTGTCTTCCTTTTGGATGAGTTGGAGGAGTGGAGGCCTCTGTTTAGGCAGGAGATCAACTTCAGAAGAATTGTTAAGGCCCACCTGCAAAAGCTTATGCATCTGCAGTTCCTTTATTGGAAAAAGAGATGCACTATCAGGTATTTCAAGGTTGGGGGAGAAAACACCAAATTATTTCATGCAATGGCCACTGAGAGGCACAGGAGGAATTCCATAGCTAGTCTTAAGCTACCTGATGGTTCTGTGGTCTCTGATCATTCACAAATGGCTGGAATCATTTGGAGTTGTTTCAAGAATAGAATGGGCACTTCTAGAGGCATTGTGACGGGTTTTGATTTATCATTACTAATTTCCCCTGTGGCTGGCCTTGAGGTGCTCACTAAGCCTTTTGAAAAGGAGGAAATGGACAATGTGGTCAAGCATATGCCTGCGGATAAAGCTCCAGGACCTGATGGTTTTAATGGTTTGTTTTTCAAGAAATGCTGGCACCTAATTTCACAAGACTTTTATGAATTAGCTTAGGCTTTCCATGAGGGAACTGCTTTCTTGGATAATATAAATAGTTCTTTTATTACCCTGGTGCCCAAAAAGCTCACACTTGAGGAAGTGGGTGATTATAGGCCTATCTCTCTCACTAGCATGGGTCTGAAATTTCTTTCCAAAATGGCTGCCAATAGGTTCCAGGAACTGATCATGCAGTGTATTCACAAAAATCAGTATGGTTTCATAAAGAGCAGAACAATTCAGGATTGTATTGGTTGGACCTTTGAGTACTTGCACCAATGCCATCAGTCCAAGAGGCCAATTGTAATCCTTAAGCTGGACTTTGAGAAGGCCTTCGACTCTATGGAGCATGAAGCTATATTCCAAATTCTCAAACATAAAGGCTTCAATGAGAAATGGATCCTGTGGATGAAACAACTTCTGGCCACTGGTACTTCTTCTGTTCTTCTTAATGGAGTCCCTGGGAGGAAGTTTGTTTGCAAAAAGGGAGTTAGGCAGGGTGACCCTGTATCTCCTCTTCTATTTGTTATAGCTGCTGATCTTTTGCAAACAGTGATTAATGATATGTTCAGAAAAGGTGTTCTTCACCTTCCTATTCCTTGCCATGATAGGGACTACCAAGTGATCCAATATGCTGATGATACCTTGATCATCCTCCCTGCTGACAGGGCTCAGCTTTTGTTTCTGAAAGATATGCTGAAGGTGTTCTCTCAATCCACAGGTCTTGATGTCAATTACCACAAATCATTTATTATTCCAATAAATGTTGACCCTGCTGTGATGATGGATCTTGCTGCTGCTTTTGGCTGCCAAATTGGTAAGATGCCATTTACATATCGTGGCTTGCCAGTGGGAACTACAAGACCAAAAATGGTGGACTTTATGCCTTTAGTGGACTGTATGGAAAGGAGAATGACTGCCAGCTCCTCCTTCCTTTACCAAGGTGAAAGATTACAGTTCCTAAACACTGCTCTGTCCTCAATGCCAATCTTCTTTCTGTGTAGCCTGGCTGTTCCTGCTGGTATCCTTAAGCAGTTAGAGAGAATCCAAAGGCAATGCCTGTGGAGGAAACATAGAGATGAGCCAGCCCCCTCTCTTGCTGCTTGGGAGCTTATTTGTAGACCAAAAAATAAAGGAGGGCTTGGTATCCTAAACCTGGGTGTTCAAAATGTGGCACTGCTACTAAAGGATGCTAGTAATTTCCTCAACAAAAGAGATATTCCTTGGGTGTCCCTAATCTGGGACTCATATTACTATGAAGGGGTGCCCCAGGGGACAAATGATTGTGGCTCCTTTTGGTGGAAGGATATTTGCAAGGTGATGCAGAATTTTAGAGATTGCTCCTGGGTGCAGATTAATGAAGGACACACTGCTCAGTTTTGGTCTGATAATTGGAATCTTGGCAATGAAGTTTCTAGCCTGCAGACTAGATTTCCAAGGTTATTCTCTTTTGCTAAGGATCCTTGGATCTCAGTTAAGGAAATTTTCAATACCCAGGACATGTACCAGCATTTCCATCTTCCTTTGTCTGCTCAAGCTTTTGATGAGTTAAACATGATCAAAGATATGATGGGCTCTCACAGCAGAGAAGCTGGCTCTAAGGATTTGTGGTTGTGGCAGCGCTCATCCGAGTCTGGCCCAAGATGTTCTACTCACACACTTTTGTGTCAGAAACTTTCAATCCTTTGCTTTGTTGGATTTGAAGTCCTCTTGCACCCTCAAGATCAAGGTGTTTGCTTGGATGCTTATTATGGACAGACTGAACAGCAAGGATATGGTTGAGAGGAGACATTGGCACATGGAGGATGGAGTTCATCGTAGGCTATGCCCCTTGCAGACTAGAGAAACCAGGGACCATCTGTTCTTTAACTGCAACTTCAGTGTTAGAATTTGGAATTATTTGCAGATTGATTGGTCTACTGGCAGCTCCATGTCTAATTTGGTTATTCAGGCAAGAAGAAGTTTTGATAAGACTTTCTTCACTGAAGTGGTGTTCATTGCCTGCTGGAATATCTGGATCATCAGAAATGCCAAAGTTTTCAGAAGTGAGAGGGCAAGTTTCAATAAATGGAGAGGTGCTTTTAGGCATGATATTAGTCTAATGCAGCACAGAATCAAGTCTGCTTACAAGGATGACTTGCTGAAATGGATCTACTTTCTTCCCCCTTAAGTTTGTTTTGTAAGCTTTTTTTTTCTGGTTACCTCTTGTAATCATCTTGTTGTATTTGTTGTCTCTATTCAATAAAGTTTTGATATGCTGTGGGGGTTTGCCCCACAGTTCCCAGTCAAAAAAAAACACGAGCCAGGGTCTGGCTGGTACGCCGTGGGGTCCTACCATTCAAGAATACGAAAGGAATCTTTTAAATTGCCGAACGAATCTATGTGTATTACAATGCCCATATTTTCCTTGCAAATAGTAATCTCAACGTGGTAATTGATTTATGACGAGTTCTTGAATTAGAGTGAGTTTGTGATATAGTGATATCAACGTGGATCTCACATTTCATGGTATCCCTAGTAAGTTCTTCATTGCAAATTCAAATTTAAAAGATGAACGGTATGGTGGTGCGAAAACTTTGTGTGTATCAAGCATATGACCACACACACACACACACACGAACACAACAACAATCCAATAAGTATAGTGCATCTATTTTTCCAAACCATGCATGTATGACACGAATTCAAAAATACTCCTTCTGTTCCTAAATATTTGTCTTTTAGAGATTTCAACAAGTGACTACATACGGAGCAAAATGAGTGAATCAACACTCTAAAATATGTCTATATACATCCGTATGTGGCAGTCCATTTGAAATATCTAAAAAGACTAGTATTTAGGAACGAAGGGAGTAAAATGTAAGACATGCATGGTCCTCAATTCAATATTTTAAATGAACAGGAAACTGAAATATGAATATTAAGTCTAGTACTACATACTCCCTCCGGTCCTTTTTACTCTGCGTGTAAGAATTGTCTGAAGTCAAGCTTCATAAAGTTTGACCATATTTATATGAAAAAATATTAATATCTACAATACTAAATTTATAGAATATGAAAACTAAAGTCATGACGCATCTAATGTTGTTGATTTTCACATTCTGAATGTTGGTATTTTTCTCTATAAATTCGGTCAAAGTTTATGAGGTTTGACTTCAGACAAACCTTATATGCGAACTAAAAAGGACCGGAGGGAGTACATGCAAATGTTGTGTTTAGGCGGAGCTATGTAGATTGTCGGGGGTTAACCTCTCGACCTTAGATAAAATTGTGAAGCTCTGTTTAGATTTTATTTGTCCCCACCCTCCCAAACACCGATTGGTTGTGCAGCCCCCTCCTCCCCGGGAGAATATCATGTGCCCCCACACCTTAGATGCTATATGCTGATACGAGTTGCTTGGAGCCTATAGATCTGAGATATAGCAGCTCACAGGATGTCTTAATATTTTTACATGAAACCTTAATGAGTTTGAGAATTGCACACAATTTGTACAAAAACTACTCAGATGCCCTTGGATCCCATATCCAACGACCTCGAAGCTCGTATCACCGTAGCATCTAATTAAGATGAAGGAGGACCTCGTATTCTCCTGTATGTAAGAATATCATGTGCTACCACACCTTGGATGCTTTGGTGATACAAGCTCTTCGGATCCGTTTGATTTGTGATCCAACAACTCCTCGGTGGTTCGATTTTTTTTGCAGAAAAGCCCCCAAAGAGTTCATCCACTGCTTACAAGCACAAAGACTGCTCAGATGCCATTGGATCTCAGATCAAACGACCTCGAAACTCGTATCACCATAGCATCCAAGCTGCGAGAGCACCTGCTGTTTTCTCGCACGGGAGAATATGAGGTGCTCCCGCACCGTAGATTCTATGGTGATACAAGTTCACAGATATCTAATGGCTCACAGTAGGAGGTTTGAATGTTTTTGCAATATACGCCCGAGAGAGTTTGGGAATTGCGCAGAAAGTACAAGTACTACGCATGTGGCATCTGATCACAAATCATACGACCTAGATGCTCGTATCACCATAGCGGCTAATTAAGCTACATGGAGCACCTAATATGAGCAACGGGGAGTCGTTGGATCCAAGATGCAGCGGCACACACGAGGCCTGAATGTTTTATTTGCAAAAAAACCTTGGAGAGTTTGGAAATTGAGCATAATTACAAAGACTACTCCCAAGCAATTGGATCTTAGTTCCAATGATGTAAAAACTCGTATCACCATAGCATCTAAGCTGTAGGGTGGATGTGATATTCTATGCTGCTGTCATTTTTGTTCGTAAACTTGCAAAATACGTGTAACACGTGCCATTACTTGTCTAACCGTGCAAAGTGTTTGTTCAAAAAAACCATCCTACACTAAAATATCGGAACAACACACGGGGGTCCTACTTGTCATTGATCAAATTTGGACCTAAAACTAACAAATCTGAAAGATGAGATTCGAAGTGGCAACCTGGAATACAAAGCGTAAGTCGATAGCCTGAAACAACAACAGTTGTTGGCTTGGTCCCGTACCTTGATTTTATACAATATTACGTTGAGTAGAGTAGAGGGAGTGCCTCGTCAACACGTGCATGACCGTTAACTCACTTACTGGTGGGTCCCAGGTTTGCGATCTCTCTCTCCTCTCCATTGTCTAACCTTTAGAGCATGGTTAATAATATAGCCCGTTGCTGGCTATAATATCTCGCCATGTCATCTATAGTCAATATAATAGCCAACACGTATAGTAGTGGGCTACAAGAAGTACTACTTTTCTATCATATGGCCCACCATACAGTCTCACATAGCTTCTTGGAGCACGTGCTACAACCAGCTGTAAGTCTACAACCCGCTGACCGGGTCAAACTCAATGTGGATGGATCGTTCATTCCAGACGGGTCAGCCGGAACGAGCATGGTGCTTCCTGACAGTGCTGGATCCTCGATCTTCGTTGCATGCAGGTACCTCATTTGATGCACTGACGCCGTGGACGTAGAACTTGCTGCGATAGAGGAGGGCCTGGCCGTTGCCCTCTGGTGGTCGCCACTTCCGGTGTCCGTGGAGACGGACTGTGCTGAAGCTGTTGCGCCGGTGCAATCCTCCATCCCCAACATGTCGCGCTATACGTCGCGTGTCCAGAATATTCGTGAACTTCTTCAGGAAAGAGATGTCTCGATCATCAAAATCAGTCACGAAGCCAACTCTGTGAGCCATGGCTTAGCACAGCTAGGTAGAGAGCAGGTGAAAACTGTAGTTTGGCTAAGAAATGTCCCTCAGGAAATTGCCATAGCTATGAACACTGATTGTATCTCTATTGCTAGCTAATATATTCACTCTTTCCTCGCAAAAAAGTCTACAACCCGCTTCTCTTCTCTCTCCTCTTCTCTCTCTTCCAAGTCAGCAAAGATATAGTATTTAAATGCTTACAGCCCGCTTATGTCACCTTATTATACTTGCTCTTGGACGCATGGGCACACACGAAGAGCAGCGCTAGCTTGCCGTGGTGTTATTATAACTAAAAAAAGCTTGGAAAATAGAAGAATCGCCTAGAACAAGAGACGTAGTGGTTGGTCGAGACGGAGCTAACCACACCTATCCTCCGTGCCACGTTAGCATGACGAAGTTGTGTGGCTAGTGCGGTGTTTTTGACCGACTGGCTGGGTCCCGAGGTCGAACCATAGGTAGTATGTCTGATACAGTATATTTTTACACGCATATTTTTCCTCCGCGCCAAGACGTGGCACACCCTACCGTGCGGTTTCGGGGTCCTCCCGGGTGGTGCATGCATATATTCTTCCTTGCCGAGACGTGGGACGCCCTACTGCGCATTTTCTGGGTCCTCCTCGGTCGTAGCGTCGAAGCAAGTAAATGAGTCATCAAATCAAGAAAGACCACCTTTCCCGCCGAGTACATCAGTGAAGCACGGTGGCTAGCTAGTTGGGCTAGAGCGACCGATTAGCTAGGCCGCCGCCACATTTGTTTTTTCACCCCTTTTTTATCTCCTTGCCGGCAGGTAAATGTAAATATCCACCGCGGCGTTGCTCTGGGGTTTGGGTGTGGCAGGCGCGGAAGGATTTTTAATTTTTTGATTGACGGGAGTAGGCGCGGCAGGATTTTTAATTTTTTGATTGACGGGAGCAGGCGCGGCATCAATTAGTCAAGATGACTCCTCCTGTGAAACCCACTGCTCCCTGATGTGAAAAGTCGTCAACTGGTGTTTTCACATGGTGAAAAGAAAAAGATTCACCCCGCTCCTCAGCTGGCTCCCTCCGCCTTCCCGTAGATTGCATTCTCTTTCAGCCGTTTCACCCCCTTTGCTTCCTCTCCCCATTGCTTCTACCTGGTGCCATGGCGGCGCAGCAGATCACGGAGTCTGAGGTGAGGCACCTGACGCAGGAGCTCCAGGCCAAGGATGCGGAGCTCAGGGCCAAGGACGTGGAGCTCCATGAGCTCAAGGAGGAGAGGAGTGCCATGCTCCTCCGTTATGCGCGGGAGTTCACGGAGCTTCAAAAGCGGCAGGTGATCACCCACAAGTATATGGGATCAATTGTAGCTCTTTTTGATAAGTAAGAGTGTCGAACCCAACGAGGAGCAGAAGGAAATGACAAGTGGTTTTGAGCAAGGTAATGTCTGCAAGTGCTGAAATTGTAAGTAGCGGAGTAGTTTGATAGCAAGATAATTTGTAACGAGCAAGTAACAATAGTAGTAACAAAACTGCAACAAGGTAGCCCAATCCTTTTGAGGCAAAGGACAGGCCAAAGCGGTCTCTTATGATAAGCGAAGCGTTCTTGAGGGTACACGGGAATTCCATCTAGTCACTTTCTTCATGTTGGTTTGATTTGTGTTCATTACTTTGATAATTTGATATGTGGGTGGACTGCTGCTTAGGTGTTGTTCTTACTTGAAGAAACCTCCTACTTATGATTAACCGTCCCGCAAGCATCCGCAACTACGAGAAAAGTATTAAGAATAAATTCTAACCATAGCATTAAACCTTTGGATCCAATCGGTCCCTTACGGAATAGCGCATAAACTGGGGTTTAAGCTTCTGTCACTCTTGCAACCACCACCTAATTGCTACTCCATAATGCATTCCCTTAGGCCCAAATATGGTGAAGTGTCATGTAGTAGTGTCATGTAGTCGACGTGCACATGACACCACTAAGGGAATAACAACATACATACTATCAAAATATCAAACATATATCAAGTTCACATGATTACCTGCAACATGATTTCTCCCATGACCTCAAGAACAAAAGTAACTACTCACAAATGATAAACATGCTCAAGATCATAGGGGTATTAAATAGCATAATAGATCTGAATATATAGAGGCTGATTGGTTTGCGGCCAATTTTTGGCATGCCAATTGTTGGCAAGCCTATTTTTGGCAAAGCTGGAAGTTGCCAACATTTGGCATTTTTGGCTACCAATTGGTTGGTTGCCAATTTTTTTGCCAATATTTGGCAAAAAAACATGTGTCTTCCAATTGGTTTGTTACCAAATATGCATAACTCGTCCCGACAAGGAATTTCTTACCTAAGCAAGCCAATACATAATTTACACGCCAGGTCATACCATGGGCATAATTTACTACTCCCTCCGTCCCATAATGTAAGACGTTTTTTGACACTACACTAATGTCAAAAAACATCATACATTATGGGACGGAGGGAGTAATTTAGAAGCATCTTCATACCACTGCAATATTGCAATGTAGCATGCACAAGGCCATCCACCATCAAGTTAATTCAGATTTGTGCTACAGCAATGCATTACAAAAGGTAAGACCCTCTAAACACCCTTAGAGCACAGGAATCCACTTAGCATAAGTGCATGGAAAGGAGCTAAGTAGACTACAAAAGCACTTGCCAAAAGAAAGCCACCAAACATGTCATTCAGATTGATGGATCAGCAGCTGCACGATCTTTGCCGTCGTACTTGTGCGCGAAATAATCAAGGACCCAAGCATTAAAAGTCTGGTCGCTAGCACAGTTCAAGAAAACACGAAAAACTTCTTGTTCTGGCTTAGCAAGATAGGTTGCTAACTCAATTTTCTCATTTGCTGGGAGAGTTAGCGACTCAATGTGCTTCCAAAGATTGGCATTATGGTCTGCAGCTGCTATTGGCTGAATAGGGGCGGCAGATTTCACAGTTTCAGCAAGACTCACAATGCTCGCTGCCACATCATCATCTAACACTCTGGCTCGACGTGCCTTGACCTTTGGTTTCTTCTTATGTGGTGCTCTAACATGCTTGCGCTTCAGATTTGATCTAGTGCCTTCTGCTGGACTGTTGGGTGCAATCATGTCGGAATCACTAAGACCTTGTTCAGCAGTGGATGTGTGGCTGCTTGTTTCACTACTACCATCAGATTCCACATTCTCACTTGCATCATTCACATCAATACCTAGTGTGCCATCCGCATGAGACGAGTCACTAAACAGTTCTTCCAAGAGATGATAAAACTTGATGGAATGAGTAAGGTAGTGAAATTTTATTTTCTACAACATAAACCAAAGCATATCAAATCAATAAATTGTCCGAATAATCTGGTCAATTTAAAAGCACAACAATGATTATAAAACAAGTGTATAACTGGTGGAGACCATATAATCTATGTAAGTGAATATTTTGACAGTGGTAAATGCAAAAAAGGAATATCTATTAACACTGGCATGCCATTTTCAAATTAAAAACTAGATAATCAGTTTAGCAAAAACAAGAATGATCGCATAGAGAACTATAAATCATGCAAATAGAAAGGTGAGCTGGAGCGAACTTACGCCAAGCTTGCTTGGTGATTTCTCTGACTTGTCAATGTTAAATTTGTTAAGTACTTTATCGAAACCATATCCACTCCTCCCCTTTGCTAGCTTTATCCACTTCCATTTCTCCTTGAATGACCTAAAGTGTCGATGAACTTGTTTCGCTGTAGCTGTAATTCCAAACTTGTCATTCAAATCATTAGCACATTGTAGATGGTGTTGTGCCTTCCACTTGAAGGTTGGTGGCTTGTCCCTTTGCTTCTCGATATACCACTCTAGCATATACTTGGTACAATCATCACTCCATGACATGTAATTATCACGAGAGCGAGCAACCTCATGCTTGGCACCTTCTTTTTGCTCACCCATTCTATAAATGAAGGTCAGAAGTCAATATGCTATTATGTCAGCGAATATACAAGGGTTTCAGCACAACCAGTCAATCCATACATTACCCAACAGTACATTCCAAAATAAAAGTAAAGTTGCACAATACATGGAAAAGAAAATTACAGAGCTAGATTAACACAAAATGTCTAAACATGGAACTGCTAAATGAGGGAGATGTACTACAACAAAGTAGTTTCAAATGGTACTAGCACTGCTCCTGCTGTCCGAAGCATCATTGTTCGCCAATCTTTCTCTATCATTCCACATCTGTTGGGCAATCGAATCACGCTTGGCTGCCCACTCGTGTACATCACTCTCTCGGTCAGAGACACGATTGCTACTCCCTGGCAGGTGGTGGTACCAAGTCGGTTCGTCATCTACAAACTCATCGGGTCCGTTGTCTAAAATCCAGTTGTGAATGACGCAACAAGCAATAACCACCTTGGGTTGTGATTTCAAGGGTATGAAAGGTCTATTACTAAGAATCTTGAAACGATTATTAATAGCTGCAAAGGCTCGCTCGACCGTTGTCCTTAGTGAGGAATGATGGTGGTTGAACAACTCTTTTGGAGAGGTTGGACGATTCGGACCATGGAACTCCTGCAGATGATTGCGAACACCTCGATAAGGTGGCAATATGCCCGGCCTGGTGGCATACCCAGCATCAGCCAAATAAAATTTTCCTACATACATAGTGGAATACCACCTTAAGTTAATTTACTATGTTTAGACTAAACAACATTTTTTAAATGTGCAATTACCTTCTGGAATTTTGAGACCGTTTGGTCGAGATAGGGCATCATGCAATACAGCAGAATCATGAGCAGATCCCTCCCACCCTGCTAGAACATACGTGAATCTAAGATCGAAATCCACAGCAGCTAGGACATTCTGTGTGGGATATGGCTTGCGGCCCCTAAACCTGTCCACATATTTTGAAGGCACACGTTCCCTAATATGGGTGCCATATAGTGCCCCTATACATCCCTAGAAAACAATTAAACATGTGTGAATTAGAATGAACTTAGTTCGGAAATTAACTAGTATAACACACTGGTTAGAGTTACCTCAAAGTAGGGATACAATCTGTTTGGGTTGGTAGTGATCTTAGCATGTGTATCTGTAGACCGAGTACAGATTATTTCACGGGCTAACTTCACAAGGGCACATAGGACGATGTTAAAATACCTACTCACTGTCTCTTTAGATCGCCACAATGCAAATCCTACGGAGGAATGAGTGTGATATTGCCCAACAATTTTCAGAAACATAGCTAGCTGCTCCTCTACGGACACATGAATTGTGTCAACCAAAAGATTTTTGTCCCTAAGGTGAGCACACAGCTTGTAGAAAACGGCCGGATACATCCTGAGCTGGTGCAAACACGTCCTTTCCAAGGTGTCGATCAGTCTAATTAGTTCAGTACTCCTCCAAATATCTCTCTTGACAAGTGGACCATACTTGACACTTTTAGCTCTATTCTTCCTCTCTTTTTTCTTGCTCCACCAAAGGACCAACATTACAAAAAGGACAAGTAGTGTGCGTTGCTTCCACATACAGTAATATAGATATTGTTGTTGAGAATTATCCATCTGAGTAAAGATAAGATGCATAAGCATAAAAGAAAATGGAAAAGCAATGCAAAGCATGTACAAGCAGATAGTAAATAATTTGTCAATATATATAAAAAATTCAACCAAAGGTGTGTGACTTCTGTTGTCAAAAGCAAGATGATACTGCTCTGTCTTTCAGGCCCTCGAATAAATTAGAAGAGAGTATTAGGTGTCAGCCCTCCCACCGTGGCAGTAGAAAAGTATGAGGGCACATGTTGTACTGATATGCTAGCATCAATTAGTCCAGCTTAATCTTTAAGCAAGGTATTTAGCTTTAGATTTAAGCAGATGTAAGGTACTAAAATAACTCTGAACCGTGCCTGAATCCTGTACCAAGTACAAGACAGAGAAGATAAGAGCGCACTACTTGTCCCGTCAGATCAGAGCGGACTATAGATGCAAACTAAGAGAGACCAGTACCCCTTGCATCTAGAAACAATAATCACGTACATCTGCTTGTGGCCTCAGATGAGAGGGCACTGCAGGCGATTGGGTAAAGTGCACACAGGGAAAGAAGGAAAGACCTATCAGATTTGGGCACGAACTAACCTTGATTGCTCCGGTGGATCTGGTCTGGCTCGTTGACGATATCCCACCGGGTCAGGAGATTGCCGAGGTCCTTGAGCGCTTCTGGTCGCTGGCGGCGATACGGACGATGGAAAGAAGGGGCTAGGGATTGGGGGGCTGGGATGAAAGAGGATAAGGGGATACCCTGTTGGGGCGAACCGTGAGGGGAAAGTGGAAGAGCGGTGGAGGTCAGACAGGCGGCCAATATTTGGCTAGCCGCGTGTTGGCGCGCCCACGGTTCGAGTCGAACCAATCGACTGTCAATTTTTGGCGCGTGCCAATAGTTGGCTTTCCAAAATTTTGCTGCAAACCAATTAGGCTCATAATCTTCCATCAAATAAACCATATAGTAATCAACTACAAGATGTAATCAACACTACTAGTCACCCACATGCACCAATCTATAGTTCCGGTAACAAGATTGAACACAAGGGATGAACTAGGGTTTGAGATGAGATGGTGCTGTTGAAGATGTTGAAGGAGATTGCCCTCCCCAAGATGGGAGAGTTGTTGGTGATGATGAGGACGATGATTACCCCCTCTGGGGGGGAAGTTCCCCCAGCGGAATCGCTCCGCCGGAGGGCAAAAGTGCTCCTGCCCAAGTTTCGCCTCAAGGCGGCGAAGCTTCGTCCCGAAAGTCCTCTCCCTATTCTTCTAGGTCAAAATGACTTATACCACAGAAGATGGGCACCGAAGGTGGGCCTGGGTGAGCACAACCCACCAGGGTGCGCCTGAGCTCCCTGGCGCCCAGGTGGGTTGTGCCCACCTGGTGGGCCCCCTCTGTAGTTATTTGTTCCAATAATTCTTAAATATTCCATAAAAAAACTCAGTGAAGTTTCAACTTGTTTGGAGTTGTGCAGAATAGGTAGCCTGACGTAGCTTTTCCAGGTCCAGATTTCCAGCTGCCGGAATTCTCCCACTTGGTATGTACCTTGCAAATTATGAGAGAAAAGGCATTAGAATTACTCCAAAAAGCATTATTATGGATTAAAACATTGTAAATAACAGTAAGAAAACATGATGCAAAATGGACGTATCAACTCCCCAAGCTTAGACCTCGCTTGTCCTCAAGTGAAAACCGAAATTGAAAAACATGTCCACATGCTTTGAGAGAGAGAGGTGTCGATAAAAACAAAATACGGACATAGAAGCATCATCTTGATTATTATAATAGCAACAAATTTAAACATAGGACTTTTATCAGAGAACTTTTATCAGAGAACTTTTATCATATACTTCTCATGAATAAGTAATTGTTCATCACACAAATAAGTATAAAGCAAAAATTCTATTAGAATCCAACAAACTATGTTCTCAGTCAACTTTGCAACTACAATTCATCATCTTTTCGGGAAGGGTCACGTATCGGAGCCTTTAGGCAAGTCCACATACTCAACCATCATATAGTCTTCTATGATTGCTAACACTCACCTCGTACCCATGAGCAAAACGTTTCAACCGGACACATAGAAAGATATGGGCTTAAAGTTTTGCCTCCCAACATACTCACCTCATGGGTGATGTCAACAATAATAACTCATGCTATCTATATTCAACTGGACATATGTGCCTAGATCTTTCCTCACCACATGATGCTTGCCAAAGGAGAAAAATAAAAAGGAATAGAAGGAAAACTTTGACTCCTTGCATAAAAGTAAATACATAAAAGTAAAAGGCAGGCCCTTCGCAGAGGGAAGCAGAGGTTGCCATGCGCTTATTTGTTTGTATGCTCAATCCCTTAGTGCAAAAGAACGTCATGTTGTATCCCCCTTGAGATGACAACCTTTATTATGCAGTCTATCGCTTTTATTCTTTGTCATCCAAGTTCGTACAACACTCAATTTTCTGTTACACTAAATGATCTCACACTTTTAGGAGCAATTTTATTGCTTTTTTGCACCGATGACAACTTACTTGAGGGATCTAGCTCAATCCGTAGGTAGGTATGGTGGACTCTTGAAAATAAGATTGTGATTTAAGGGTTTTTGGATGCACAAGTAGTATCTCTATGTAGTGCGGAATTTTGGCTAGCAAAGATAAGGGGCAAGCATCACATGTTAAAGGATCTATGACAATATAACTTCTATGTGAATATAAACAAACATAAACCATTAAGTTGTCTTCCTTGTCCAACGTCAATAATTTTGGCATATAATATTTTGATGAGGCTCACAATCACAAAAGATTTCTAGGATAGTATATTTATATGTGAATTTTCTCTTCCCTTATTAATTCATTGATGAGTTGCATCATTGACTAATGCTAGGTTTGTCAATCTCTAATAAAATTTCTACTTATACTTTTCCTTATGTGGTGCCATCACCGTATATGATCTTATTGATTTATTTCCTTTCTCTTTTCTTTTCTTTATTTGCAACACGAGAGTAAAGAAAGCAAAAACTCAAACTAAACTTTATTATATAACTTGCACACGATTACAAGGATAGATCACTAAGAAGACTCTCAAGGAAGAAAGGATCGAACTAAACTTTTATTCATCTAAAGCAAAGGATTGTACTAAAATAAGTAAAAGCAAAAAGATAGTTGGGATGCTACGATACCGGGGCACCTCCCCCAAGTTTGGCGGAAGCCAAGGGGAGTGCCCATACCCGATACTCGGTTCTCCTTTGGTGGTGAAGAAGATGATGGTGGTGAAGTAGTATTCTCCAATATAACCATGAGTAGATCCTTCAAACCTTGAATCTCCCAAAGGGCTTGATGAATTAATTCACCGTTTTCGTCACCTCAGCCATTATGTGTTTATTCTCCGGGCCCCACAGTTTCGTTCCTGCACTGTTTTCTCTTGGTCGAGATATATCCCAATTGGACGGTATGTGCCTACGAGGAGTGTTCTCGAACCCATAATTTTGAATCAAATTATGAAAATTGTTACGATGTAACCTGTGTAAGGGCCTCCTCGGTTGGAGCTCTTCTTGCACTTCCAGGCTCGCTTGATTGTTCGATGATCCCATGGCTTGATGAGGATTAGGGTGAGTGGAGATGCCAACTAGTGTACCCCTCTCAGAGACCAGAGGGTGAATCCCAAAGGGACTTTCCTCTTCTTCCTCCATAGCAACCTCTTCAGCTTCATCCCTCCTTAGATCTTCCTGAACCAACCTTATGTCTCCTTCTCCATTGTTGAAGGGTGAGGAAGACATGACGTTGGTCTATTTGAATCTGTGAGAAAACAGCAAGAAAAGAGAACAGAGGATTTCTCCGTAATACGGTGATTAACAGGTTCGAGAAGTATATATAGATTTTTTTTATCTTGGAGGACAAGCATACGAGAGAAAAAGGAGTACGGAAGGTGTCCCAGGTGGGCACAACCCACCTGGGCGCGCCCTAGTGTCTTGTGCCCACCAGGGGACGCTTCCTGGAAGTTTCTTTATTTCCAAAATTCTTAAATATTCTAAAATTAATAAAAAATACTTTTGCAGATTTTTCGAAGTTCGTTTACTTACCGTATGACGTACCTCCTTTTCGCAATTCTGGAGTGTTCCGAAAGGACTCTTTTATGTGTTCTTCCGGTGTCAAAGTTTGGATAATATTACTTTCAACATTAATGGGCGTACCTGAGATATAATGTTTTATTCGTTGCCCATTGACAACCTTCGGGTTAGTACCTTTGGGATTATTTATTTTGATGGCTCCAGACCGGTAAACCTCCTCGATGACATATGGGCCTTCCCATTTTGAGAGGAGTTTTCCTGCAAAGAATCTGAAACGAGAGTTGTACAAAACAACAAATTCTCTGACTTTAAACTCAAGCTTTTGAATTCTTTTGTCATGCCATCTTTTAATTTTTTCTTTGAATAAATTTGCATGTTCATAAGCTTGGGTTCTCCATTCATCTAGAGAGCTAATATCAAATAACCTCTTTTCACCAGCAAGTTTGAAATCATAGTTGAGTTCTTTAACTGCCCAAAATGCTTTATGTTCTAACTCAAGAGGCAAATGACAAGCTTTTCCATAAACCATTTTCTAAGGAGACATACCCATAGGATTTTTATATGCTGTTCTATAAGCCCAAGGTGCATCATCTAATTTCTTAGACCAATTCTTCCTGGACCTCTTAACAGTCTTTTGCAAAATTACTTTTATATCTCTATTTCTAAGTTCAACTTGACCACTAGACTGAGGATGATAGGGTGATGCAATTCTATGGTTAACATCATACTTGGCAAGCATCTTACGGAAAGCACCATGAATAAAGTGTAAACCACCATCAATCATTAAATATCTAGGGACTCCAAACTTGGAAAAATAACTTCCTTAAGCATTTTAATAGAGGTATTGTGATCAGCACTACTAGTTGGAATAGCTTCTACCCATTTAGTAACATAATCAACAGCAACCAAAATATGTGTATACCCATTAGAGGAAGGAAAAGGTACCATGTAATCAAATCCCCAGACATCAAATGGTTCAATGGCAAGTGAATAATTCATAGGCATTTCTTGACGCTTACCGATATTACCTATTCTTTGACATTCATCACAAGATAAGACGAACTTACGGGCATCCTTGAAGAGAGTAGGCCAATAAAATCCAGACTGCAATACTTTTTGAGCAGTTCTATCTCCAGCATGGTGCCCTCCATAAGCTTCGGAGTGAAATTTCCGTAGGATTTGTCCCTGTTCATGCTCAGGTACACAATGTCTAATAATACCATCTACTCCTTCTTTATAACGATGTGGGTCATCCCAAAAGTAATGTCTTAAATCATAGAAGAATTTTTTCTTTTGTTGCTATGTAAAGCTAGGTGGTAAATATTTAGCAACAATGTAATTAGCATAGTTAGCATACCAAGGAGTACTACGAGAAACATTTATTGCAGCTAACTTCTCATTAGGAAAACTATCATCAATAGGTAGTGGGTCATCAAGCACATTTTCAAGCCTAGATAAATTATCAGCTACTGGGTTCTCAGCTCCTTTTCTATCAATGATTTGTAAATCAAATTCTTGTAACAAGAGAACCCAACGAATGAGTCTAGGTTTAGCATCTTTCTTTTCCAAAAGATATTTAATAGCAGCATGGTCTGTGGGAATAGTTACTTTGGAGTCAATAATATAAGGTCTAAATTTATCACAAGCAAACACCACTGCTAAGAATTCTTTTTCAGTAGTAGCATAATTTCTTTGAGCACTGTCTAGAGTTTTACTAGCATAATGAATAACATTCAATTTCTCATCAACTCTTTGCCCTAGAATAGCACCAACAACATAATCACTAGCATCACACATAATTTCAAAAGGCAAGTTCCAATCAGGTGGTTGAACAATAGGCGCAGATATTAAGGCTTTCTTGAGTGTTTCAAATGCTTCTAAACAATCATCATCAAAAACAAAGCGAATATCCTTTTGCAAGAGACTAGTGAGAGGCCTAGAAATTTTAGAGAAGTCTTTGATAAATCTCCTATAAAAACCAGCATGACCTAGGAAACTACGAATACCTTTTATATCTTTAGGACACGGCATTTTCTCAATTGCATTAAGCTTAGCTTGGTCCACTTCAATACCTCTTTCAGAAATTTTATGACCCAAGACAATGGCTTCATTAACCATAAGGTGGCACTTCTCCCAATTCAAGACAAGATTTGTTTGTTCACATCTCTGCAAAACTCGATCAAGATTGTTAAACAATCATCAAAAGACTTCCCATAAACAGAGAAGTCATCCATGAAAACCTCAACACTCTTTTCACAAAAGTCAGAGAATATAGCAGTCATACATCTTTGAAAGGTAGCAGGTGCATTACATAAACCAAAAGGCATACGTCTGTAAGCATAGGTTCCTAAAGGACAAGTAAAAGTGGTCTTTTCTTGATCAGGTTGAGAAACATGTATTTGTGAAAAGCCAGAATATCCATCAAGGAAGCAAAAGTGTGTGTGCTTAGATAATCTTTCAAGCATTTGATCAATAGAAGGCAAAGGGTAATGATCTTTTCTAGTTGCTTTGTTTAATTTTCTAAAATCAATTACCATTCTATAGCCTGTAACAATTCTTTGTGGAATAAGTTCATTCTTATCATTAGGAACAACAGTTATACCTCCTTTGTTAGGAACACAATGAACATGACTTACCCATCTACTATTAGCTATATGATAGATTATACCTGCTTCCAGAAGTTTTAATATTTCCGTTCTTACCACTTCTTTCATCTTCGGATTTAACCGACGTTGGTGATCAATAACGCGTTTAGCATCGGGTTCCATATTAATTTTGTGCTGACATAGAGTGGGACTAATGCCCTTTAAATCATCAAGAGTATATCCAATAGCAGCTCAGTGCTTCCTTAGAACTTTCAATAATCTTTCTTCTTCATGTTCTGAAAGGTTAGCACTAATAATAACAGGATATATCTTCTTTTCATCAAGATAAGCATAATTCAAAGTGTCTCGCAATTATTTTAACTCAAAGACAGGATCACCTTTAGGTGGAGGAGGACCTCCTAGAGTTTCAATAAGCAAATTGTGTTTAAGCAGAGGACGTTGTTCAAACAAATTTTTATCTATTTCATTCCTTTCATGCATATGTAAATCATTTTCATGGTCTAGCAAATATTGTTCTAAAGGATTGGTAGGTGGTATAGTAATAGAAGCAAGACCAATTAATTCATCCTTACTAGGCAATTCTTTTTCATGAAGCTTTCTACTAAACTTGGAAAAATTAAACTCATGAGACTCATCACCAAAACTAACACCGACAGTTTGTTTCTCACAATCTATCTTAGCATTAACGGTGTTCAAGAAAGGTCTAGCAAAGATAATGGGACAAAAGTCATCTTGTGGGGAACCAAGAACAAGAAAATCAGTAGGGTATTTTATTTTCCCACACAAGATTTCAACATCTTTAACAATCCCAATTGGTGATATGGTGTCTCTATTAGCAAATTTAATAGTAACATCTATGGCTTCTATTTCTGCGGGTGCTATGTCATTCATAATTTCTTGATATAAGGTGTAAGGAATAGCACTCACACTAACACCTATGTCACATAAACCATGATAACAATGATCTCCTATTTTAACTAAGTTGACAGGCATGACAACAACAGGTCTATGTTTATCCTTTTTATCAGGTTTGGCAATTCTAGCAGCTTCTTCACTAAAGTAAATAACATGCCCATCTAAATCTTCTTCCAAGAGATCTTTAACCATAGCAATGCTAGGTTCTACTTTAATTTGTTCATCAGGTTTAGGTGTTCTAATATAACTTTTGTTAACCATAGTTGAAACTTTAGCATGTTCCTTTATCCTAACAGGGAAAGGTGGTTTCTCAATATAAGCAGAAGGAACAACTGGATCAACATTATAAAGTATAGTTTCTTCTTTAACTGGTACCGGTTCTTTAATAGGTGGGTGATATTTAAACCACTTCTCTTTAGGGAGTTTGTTGAGGATATAACCATTAGAGTCACCCGCCCAGGAGGGGCCGGGTTACGTCATAATAATCATTGCATGAAGCCCAGAATCAAGCTTGAAGATGGCGGTTCAGTAATGGGCTTAAGACCCGGAGGCGGCTTAAGGCGCGTAGTGTTAAACCGCCGTTATGGCAAGACTTGTAGTGTAAGGCAAGAGTAGTTAAGAGTTCGAGCCGGACACTGTTATAAGCCGGCCGGGACTCTGAAAGCCGCTGGGCATCAACCTCTCTATATAAAGGGACGACCCAGCGGCGGTTCGGGGACAAGGAACATCTGATCGATAACCAGGCAGGGCGGTTTAGCTCCTGGTCGTCGAAACCCTAAGCAATACAACCTCAACTGGACGTAGGCTTTTACCTTGAACGTAAGGGGCCGAACCAGTATAATCTCCGTGTCCTTTGTCCCGTTTAACCCCTTTAAGCTTCCTTGTTGCGATGGCTCCACGACTAAGTCCTTGCTCGAGGACATCTGCCGTGACAATTCCATGACAGTTGGCGCCCATCGTGGGGCCAGCGCACGGTGGATTTGAGTTCTTGAAGGGCAGCTTCGAAGGGCTCAAGGGATACGCTGTGGGCCGGATGACCAAGAGTCGCCACGGCAAGCTCTACATTGACGATGCAAACTGGGGCCCCGACGCCGGCTCAATCGAGTACGGGTTCCGGGTCCCCTTCGGCGGAATCCATGTCTTCATTGGCAAGATTGGTGAGCCGGGCCCTGAGCCGGACCTCTGCGCCGATCTCATCGAGATGGCTCAGCGTGCACAACCTGCCCGGACTCTGCCTGCCTCGAAGCATGCTTTCGTGGGATGCATCCATGGAGGACTCTCTGAAGGATCTGGATCTGGCGATGAGACGGCCGCTCGCTCTGACGACGAGTCATCCACAGAGGAGACCGACTCGTTATACCAACTTCAAGATGGCAGGCGCAGGGGTTGTTCCGATGGCGACAGTATTCCGGACCCCTTTGAGCCGCCGAGCCGGGTTGGAATCTTTATGGCCAGTGCACAACCTGTTCAGAACCCCGCCACCGGGGCAGGAGGCCCTGTGCACTCGCCGGCTCAGGTGCTGATGGATCTCACAGACAAGATGACGGCCCTGTTGACCGCTACGGTCGCCCCAGCGGATCAGGCTCAGCATGATGCGGAGGTGGCACAGTTAAAGCTGGATCTAGCAAAAGACAAGGAAGATCTGGAGGCGGAGGGGATCAGGATGGCTGCAGAGAGGGCGGCTCTCGACGCCCAGACTCAGCTGATTCAGGCGCAGTCTTTCCGGCTCACGATGGATCAGAACGCATCCAATGAGATCATGAGAAGGAGGCATCAGAAGGCTCAATCTCGACTCCCTCCGGTTTACGAACCTTGAAACCTTTTCAACACGCCTGGTGCAGGGCCCAGTAACCCGCCAGAGATCACAACACCCGGGCCTGGAACGCCGGTTCAGCCGCAGGTGATGGGGCCTCCCCGCGTGAACACCACCCCGCCTTAGTACGTGCCAATACCACCGGGTCATTATGCCAACCCGTTGGAAAACATGGTCGCGACTGGCGGCTCTCCCAATCGAGGGCGACTCTCCAACAGCGGTCGAAACCCGCCGGGTCAGAGAACTTCTTCAGACGGCTCTGGCGCAACAGGAGGCATATTCTTATAGCCAGGACAGGATTCATTCAACCCCTCGTCCAGGCCGGAGCCCTAGTTATAGCAGACACATGGTCTCAGCGACCGGCTCAAGCAATGTCCGACGCCGTGACTTGCCTCCTTGCCACAGCCCGGTTCATAATGGAGCCTTTAATGCGGTAGACCAAGACAGAGCACGGCAAGAGGCAGAGCAGGCGCCTCAGTTGACGGCTTATCAGCCCCTCCCGGTTTATCCGATGGCTTCTATCGAAGCGGGTGTACCTGCGAGGACCGGGGGTGTCCCTTGTCTGGTGCCGGCTCTCCGTAATGAACGTCTACCCAAATATTTCAAAGGACCTAGGAAGGTACCTAACTATACAGCTGATTTATAGCCCAGAGCATGGATTGAGAGCTACGAGATGGCCATGGAGTTGCTAGAGGTCAGCGAAGCGGCAATGGCCAAATACTTCACCATGATGTTGGATGGAACTGCCCGCACTTGGTTGAAAGGACTGCCGCCTAATTCGATCGGGTCATGGGCAGAGCTAAAAGCCCGTTTCATCAAAAACTTCAAGCATACATGCAGGCAGTCTATGTCAATTGTGGATTTGACTAACTGCAAGCAGCAAGAGGGCGAGTCCACAACCCATTGGGTCCGCCGGGTCAAAGAGATAATACATTCGTATGATAAGATGGATGCCGGCTCTGCAGTTTTAATGTTGGAGCAAAATTGTCGTTTTGCACCCCTGAAGATGAAGCTCGGGCGGCTCAAGCGCGACTGCAATGATATGGGTACGCTGATGGCGGCTCTGGTCAAGTACGCCGACTCTGATAGTACCAAGGATCCCGCGTCGGACGATGAAAGGACAGGGAAGGGAAAGAAGAACGGCAATGGCAAGGGCCCTCAGCATAACCCGACGAACCAGGGAGGGAACAAGCGTAAGGCCGATGGCAGCATAGAGTTTGTGGCCAACGCCAATTCACAGGGTAACAACCACCGACGTAAGGGGAGACCACCTCCCCGAGCCGGCGGGTCAGGCCCGACGCTTGAGCAGTTGTTGAATGAGCCTTGTCCAAGGCATGGCTCTAGGGAGAAGCCGGCCACTCATCTATGGAAGGACTGGGCAATCATGAAGGCCTTCAAAAATTCCAATGCTTTTAATGGCAACAATGGGCCAGGCGGCGGCTCAGGCGCCGGCGGCTTCCATGGCCCGGGCGGCGGCTCAAATTCCAATTCTCAGAACTTTCAAGGGGGCTTTAATCAACAGTCCGGCCAGGGTCAACAGCAGCAGCATCAGGGGGGATACCAGACCAACCCAAAGCAGCTCAATGGCGGGCAGTATCATGTATTTACTACCAGTCTCTGCAAGCGAGAGCAAAAGCTCCATAAAAGGGCTGTGAATGCCGTTGAGCTGGCGGTTCCATGCTATTTAAGATGGTCTGACCACCCCATTGTGTGGAGTAGGGAAGATCACCCTCCCCGGGTCGATAATCCGGGTCACCTGGCCTTGGTGGTGGCCCCTCAGGTTGGGGGATATAAATTCACTAAAGTGCTCATGGACGGAGGCAGCAGCATCAACATCCTTTATTATGAGACCTTCCGTCGTATGGGATTAACTGATAAGAACCTCAGCCAGTCTAATACTGTGTTCCATGGGGTGGTGCCCGATAAGTCGGCGTATCCAGTCGGTAAGATCGAACTGGAAGTGGCCTTTGGAGATGAGTACAATTATAGGGCGGAAAAATTAACCTTTGAGGTGGTTAAGATAAGGAGTCCATACCATGCTTTATTTGGGCGGCCGGATTACGCCAGGTTCATGGCACGGCCGTGTTACGTGTATTTGCAGCTCAAGATGCCGGGTCACAATGGGACCATTACGGTTCATGGCAGCCGGAGGATAGCCTTGGAGTGTGAGGAAGGTGACGCGGCTTACGCGGAATCTGTGTGTGCAACAGAGGAGTTGAAGTTTTACAAAGATAATGTTGACCCGGCAGATATGACGTCTTTGAAGAAGCCAACCACGGAGCATGATCCGGTAATGAAATTTAAGTCAGCTGATGAGACTAAACTTGTTGACTTTGTTCCAGGTGACTCATCTCAGCAGTTCAGCATCAGTGCCAATTTGGATCCGAAATAGGAAGGCGCGCTCATCGAGTTCATCCGTGAGAATAGGGACATCTTTGCATGGAAACCTTCTGACATGCCGGGTGTACCTAGAGAACTCGCTGAGCACACTCAATATTGATCCAAAATTTAAGCCGGTCAGGCAATTCCTCTGGCGGTTTAATGAGGAGAGGCGGAAGGCCATTGGTGAGGAGGTAGCCCGGCTCTTGGCGGCCGGATTTATTGTTGAAGTTTTTCATCCAGAATGGTTAGCTAACCCGGTGCTCGTGCTCAAGAAGAACGGTACCTGGCGGATGTGTGTGGACTATACGGATCTAAACAAGGCTTGTCCGGCTGATCCTTTTGCTCTCCCCCGTATTGATCAAATTATTGACGCTACGGCGGGTTGTGAGCGTTTAAGCTTTTTGGATGCTTACTCTGGATACCATCAGATCAAAATGGCAGTTAAGGACCAGGAGAAGACGGCGTTCATCACTCCCTTTGGAGCCTTCTGTTATGTGTCTATGCCTTTTGGGCTCAAGAGTGCACAGGCAACTTACCAACGTTGCGTGCAGAATTGTGTTCATCACCAGATTGGGCGCAACGTTCATGCCTATGTGGATGATATCATAGTTAAGTCCAGAGAGAAGGAGACCTTGATAGATGATCTGAGAGAGACCTTTGATAATCTTCGGGTCTACAAGATGATGCTTAACCCGGCCAAGTGTGTTTTTGGTGTTCCTACAGGCAAGCTCTTGGGTTTTCTGGTTTCTCACAGAGGCATTGAAGCTAACCCGGAAAAGATCAAGGCAATCACCTCTCTGGCTAAGCCGGCGTGCATAAACGACGTCCAGCGTCTGGTGGGTCGCATCGCTGCTTTGAGCCGGTTTATAAGCCGGTTGGGTGAAAAGGCCATGCCGCTGTATCAGCTGATGAAGAAAACAGATAACTTTGTCTGGAATGATGCCGCTAATGCTGCTTTCGAGGATTTGAAACGACAGCTAGCTGAGCCACCAGTCCTTGCTGCTCCTGTTGACAAGGAGCCTTTATTGCTGTATGTCGCCGCTAACACCCGAGCCGTCAGTGTGGCTGTGGTGGTGGAGCATAAGGAAGCGAGTAAGGAGTATCCGGTTCAGCGGCCGGTTTACTACGTCAGCGAAGTACTCATTGAGTCCAAACAACGGTATCCACATTGGCAGAAGCTTGTTTATGGGGTGTTGATGGCAAGCCGGAAGCTTAAGCATTATTTCCAGGGCCACCCTATCACTGTGGTCAGTTCTGCCCCTCTAGGAGATATCATCCAAAACAGAGAAGCCACAGGAAGGGTTGCTAAGTGGGCTATAGAACTTGGGCCTCATGGTCTAAAATACATGCCACGCACGGCTATCAAATCTCAAGCATTGGTGGATTTCATCAACGATTGGACAGAGCTGCAGGTGCCTGAAGAGAAACCTGATAATACATATTGGACTATTCACTTCGACGGGTCCAGGCATTTGGAGGGCTCGGGGGCTGGAGTTGTATTAGCTTCCGCTCGAGGTGACAAGTTTTGCTATGTGCTACGGTTGATGTTTCCCTGTACTAACAATGCAGCTGAGTATGAGGCCTTGCTCCATGGTCTTCGGAAGGCTAAGGAGATGAGCTTAAGCCGGGTAAGGTGCTTTGGCGACTCAGATTTAGTGGCCCAGCAAGTGTCAGGCAAGTGGGATTCTAAGGACCCCCTCATGGCGGCTTATCGCCGCGTGGTTGATGCCATTGCTGGCCATTTTCAGGGTTACCAAGTAGAGCACATCGATCGCAGGAAGAACGAGGCGGCTGATGCATTAAGCCGGCTTGGCTCTCAGCGAAAGCCGGTGCCGCCTAATACTTTCTTGGATATTTTGCATAATCCTTCTGTTAAGTTGCCTACAGAAGAAGATTTGGCTGTTCCTGACCCGGAAGCACAGCTGGTGGCGGCTCTCCACATTATCCCAGATTGGACAGTACCATACTTGGCTTACATGACCCGGGGAGAATTGCCGGAGGATGAAACTTTGCCCAGACAAATAACCCGGCGGTCTAAGTCAATGATAATTATCAATGGCGAGCTGCATCATCGCAGTGTCACTGGAGCTTTCCAGCGTTGTGTTTCCCCTGAGGAAGGTCAAGAAATTCTACGTGAAATCCACGAGGGGGATTGTGGCCATCATGCTGGCCCAAAATCCCTTGTAGCCAAGGCTTTTCGTCATGGGTTTTATTGGCTGACGGCTCATGCTGATGCAGAGGACTTGGTCAGTAAATGTGACGGTTGTCAGAGGTTCTCACGACGGGCTCATGTACCGGCTCAAGAGTTAAGGATGATTCCAATCACCTGGCCATTCGCGGTCTGGGGGCTTGATATGGTTGGGCCTTTTAAAAGGTCCAAGGATAAGAAGACCCACCTCTTGGTGGCGGTCGACAAGTTCACAAAGTGGGTTGAGGCAGAGCCAGTTAGTAAGTGTGAGCAGCCACAGCAGTTCAGTTCATGAAAAGGGTGATATTTCGCTTTGGTTTTCCACACAGCATTATAACTGACAATGGCACCAATCTGTCTAAGGGCGCCATGGAGGAATTTTGTCAACGAGAGCATATTCGGCTCGATGTTTCATCAGTGGCTCAACCTCAATCCAATGGCCAGGCTGAGAGAGCCAATCAGGAGATCTTAAAGGGCATCAAGCCCCGGCTTTTGGTCCCTTTGCAACGGACGCCGGGTTGTTGGGTGGAGGAATTACCCTCCGTGTTATGGTGCATTAATACTACTCCTAACAGGTCTACGGGTTACACACCTTTTTTCATGGTTTATGGAGTGGAAGCGGTCCTCCCTAGCGACATCCGTCATGACTCGCCTCGGGTGGCGGCTTATGTTGAGGCGGATAATGAGCAGGCGCGTCAAGATGCTCTTGACTTGTTGAACGAACAGCGTGATGTGGCAGCAGCTCGCTCGGCGATTTACCAACAAGACCTGCGCCGCTATCACAGCCGCCGGGTTAAGTCCAGGGTCTTCCAGGAAGGTGATCTGGTGCTCCGGCTCATCCAAGATCAAACAGATGCCCACAAGTTATCCCCGCCTTGGGAAGGGCCCTTTGTGGTCAGCAAGAACTTGCACAACGGGTCATACTACCTTATCGATGTTCGGGAGCACAAAGATTCACGTAAGTCGGAGGAAGAGACCCGTCGGCTGTGGAACATAGCTCAGCTTCGGCCTTATTACACTTGAGCCACCGGCTCTCGTAATGTATATATTTCTATAGCCATGTATATGTTATTATAAATAATAAAGCAGGACCTCTGTCTTTTCCCCTCCAAAGGTAAATGTGTCATTGTTATTTTCATTATGATATCGTATGATCACTTGGAGGTTGATCCGGCTTATGATCGTATTCGAATCTAGCCGTTAAGTATATGATCACTTGGGGGCTTCCTGTTCAAACATAGGTCGTATTCGAACCAAAGAGAACATAGCTGTCGATACCCATCTGATTGGCATATTGCCGAGCTCATTGGGGAGTTTTTCTTGATCATATTTGAATCATAGTTCAACCCCCTTTGGGAACCGACGTGGATCGTATTCGAATCAACGTCGTTAAACAACTCTCAAGGTCATTTGGGGGCTTCCTGTTCAAACATAGGTCGTATTCGAACCAAAGAGAACATAGCTGTCGGTACCCTCTTGATCGGCAACGCCAAAGCCACTGGGGGCTATATGATTGCATTCGAATCTTAGCTTAACCCCTTTGGGATGGTTCTCTGGTCGTATTCGAATCAGAAAGCCCCTAAGTCTTTAATCTTTTGATTTGCAACAAGTTCTTTTGATCATATCAAAGATGTGCAAGGGTGATTCTTACTCCACCGGCTTAACTTTGATTAACAATGTTGATAGCACACAATAGGCATTATCGGTGCTGGTGAACCGGAGTTGAGTTCTCAACCTCATTGTTTGGGTTACATAAACCGGAAGTGTACTTGAAGGCTTGCAAGTATGCTATTATGGTTATCTCGAGGATGTAATTGAGAGCCGGTCTTCTATGACTTTGGCTTATCTTCCGGGTTATATGTAAAATATATATCTCTCAGTGCGGTAAGCCGCCTGGAGACTTGTGATTTGTTTTCTATGCAGGACAATTAAAGACATTTCTTTAAGCTTAAGGAAAGCAAATGATCAAACATAACCCGGAGGAATATAAAAGAGCAGCCTCAACGGAGTTAAGCGCTGCACACGTGCACGATGGCACGAAAAAATTAAGAGTTTGTCCTATTCTATTACAGGACTCCCCGAGTCCAAAAGGTGAGGCATTGTTTTTAAGGCGTAACCATGAGCTGCCTAAGTAATCAAGGTGCTTGTTGGGTTGAAGCTCCCGGCTCATCCCTCTCCGCTCCTCCGGCTGTTTCCATGACCTGGAAGGTTGATGATTTCCAGTCAATGCCGCTCAAAGCTTCAAATTGAGCCTCATCGTCAATTAACCCGGCCGGGTCAACTTCTGGGGCGAAGGTATGCTTACGAGTCGGAGGGATCAGGCTGATTGCTTCATAGCGTGGAGTGGGGATCCTCTGATTCTCCGCGTCATAGCCCGGCTGATACTTGGTAAGGTCGGTGTCATTCCCAATCAAGGTGGCCACCAGGTGCACGCTCTTCACACAGGCGGCGAAGTCTTTCTGGTCAAAAGGGGTGCCGTCTTCCTTCAGGCTGGGGTATCAAAGAGCGATGTCGGCCGGGTCTAGCTCCGGTAGAAACGGCTTGGCCCGGCTCAGAGGAGCTATAGCTCCGGCTCTTGCAGAAGCCCGTCTCAGCTCTTGGAAGCGCTGAGGAAGTACGGCAAGCCTCCTGAGTACGTCTGCCAGGTAAGTGGGAACCTCATTAGACAGAGCCACAACGGCTAAAGCACGCTGTGACCCAGTGTACAGTTGCTCCACCAAGGTGTAAACCGCCTTCAGCTTGGTCAGCAGGTTCTGATTGAGATTGGAGCTTCTGGGCCCTGCATAATAAAGTCAGGTGAGCTGATGGCAATGGTGGGACTTATGAGACATGAAGGATGTAAACTTGTTAGAAGCTTACAGAATAACTTACCGAAGATTGCGGAGACCATCTGCGACACATGGCGTTTTAAGCCGGAGAGTTCGGCGGTTCTTTCGGTAAGAGCAGCCTCCGCTTGTTCGGCCCGGCTGAGCAAGGCAGTCTTCTCATCGGCCCAGGCTTTTCTTTCTGTTTCAAATTTTTTCTTCAGTTTTTCTTGTGCAGAAACACTCAACTCAAATTTGGAATTGGCCTTTTGGGTCTCAGTTTCCTGAGTCTTCAGGCGGTTCTTCAGATCAGCAATTTCCGACTCAAATTTCTTGCAGGCAGCCTGTACAAATTCCGGGTTACAGTTTGAGTGATTATCATGCAACACTAAAGTCCCAAGCACTTTGCAAGCAAAGACACTTGGCACTTGGGGGCTAATGTATACTGAAAGGCTCTACTTACAGTGCCGGTTCATGAAAGTAAGTCCCAAGCACTTTGCAGGCAGAGTTACTCGGCACTTGGGGGCTAATGTGCAAAGTTGTTCAACTACTTGATTAAAACATAAGGTAAAAGACCGGTGCACATAGGCTGTTTAACCCGGCCCTTGAGTGTTACCAGGTAAGCCGGTATTAAGTCTACAACATATTCTATCATAAGTAATAGACTTGGGGGCTAGCATGGTAAGGATGACTATGGAGTAAGCAAGAGAGTTGTACCTCAGATTTTTGCTGTATCTGCTTCACCATGTCAATTTCCAGGTCCCGGCTGTTGTGCACTTGACCAATATAACCAGCGACAATGTCTCCAATGCTCAGATTGGCATAGTTAGTAATGTCCAGCCTGGCTCTACGACGTTCAAAAAGTTCCTCCTTAGCGGAGCACTTAGCCAGCACGGTGGGTCTTCCCGGTTCAACAAATTCGGTCCCGATAATCACCACATCCGAGTCATCCGGGTGAGCCGAGCTGGGGATCTCCGGGTTATCAGAACCCTCCATAACTTGCTCGTCAGATGGGGCGGTGGTGGTTTCTGGAGCTGGTGCAGACGGCGGCTCAGAGGCAGAGGCGTTGGGTTCAGTCAAGTCCGGCTCTTCGACCGGGTTACTTTTCTTTGCCCTCTTGCTGAGCTTTGCTTGTGCACTGAAAGTCAAAAGGTTAGTGCAAAAACATGAGTAAGATAAGCACAAAATAAGATGATCATCATTACCCGGGTGCAGTCTTGAAATCCGGCAAGTTAGATTGCATGGAGTCACCGGAGGAAGGTGAAGTTTCCTGATAGTTTGAATCAGAAGAATTGAGTGGTTGACGAGTGATGCCCGCCAAAGGATGAAAAGGATATAAGTTGGAGATAACCTCGGTCCGGCGCTTCCTTGATGCTTCAGGTAAGCCGGTGGAGAGGTCTGCATCCTTGTTGGCCCGGGTTTGCCTCCGGCTCTCATGAATCTGTCGCTTCAAAAGAAATTGAGGATCTTGATAAGCTAAAGGATGGGAAAATCTTACTTTCCGGGTTACTCTTCGGACTTTCAGCCTTGGTAAGGGCTCCGAGTCGGAGGAAAGTATAGTTACCTCTTCGATCACCGGGTTACTCGCTCCGGTGTCCTCCCATTCATAATCAGTGTCAATAAGGTGGTTAAGAACAAACAAAAAACAAAAGAAGAGCATAAGAATCAAGGGCTACCTCTGACTCGGAGGTGTCATCAGGCTGAAGCAGATCTGAGGCGCTAGGCTTACTCCCCTTCTTGCGGGGAGCGGCTTTCCTGGCGGCCTTTTTAGCCTTCCTGGCTTTTTTAGCAGCCTCATGGTCATACCTGACCTTCCAGAACTTATCATTAGCCTGAAAAATACAACAAAGGTTTCTTGAAGTTAAGACGAAAATTGTTAAAATGGAAAGTAAGGTGCTCAGATCAGTAGCTTACCGCCGGAGCCGGGTTAGCTTTGCAGAAGGGACTTAAGCCTGTCCTCCCGCAGTCTGCTAAGCTCTTGTTCAGAAGGGACTTGGTCATGTCGTCAACGACGTCCTCAGGTAAGTCGTTGGGGCTGTGTCGCAAAGGATCATCCTTCCGGCCCGTATAATCACACATTAAGCCGGGGCGGCGGCTTAGAGGAATCACCCGCCAAGCAATCCAGACCCGGACCAGATCAACGCCGTACCCCAGAAGAGCTTTGATTTTGTTGATGGTGGGGATAAGTGGTTGACGCTCAGCTTGAGATAATTTTTCTGGCAGGGGGTGATTTGACTCCAGACGCAGGGCGCGAAAGCCGGGCAGAGGGTTCTCATCAGCCGGAGAAGTATCCTGGCAGTAGAACCATGTCTGGTTCCAGTCCTTTGGGTGGCTTGGCGGCTCAGCATAAGGAAAGAGACAGTCTCTCCGTCGTTGAATTGAGATTCCACCAAGTTCCAAGCTAGGCCCGTTGGCGCATTCATTCTAACGGTTCAGGTAAAATAACTCCCTGAAAAGCAGTAGGCTGGGCTCTTCTCTAAGGTACACCTCATAGAACACTTGGAAGTTACAAATATTCGACACGGAATTGGGTCCAATGTCTTGAGGTCGTAGATCGAAAAAGTGCAGAACATCTCTCACTACAGGAAACAGCTACTTTGCCGTCTGCCATGGCGGACGGCAAAGGCTCGAAAGGCGGACGGCAAAGACCTTTGCCGTCAGCCGCGGACGGCAAAAGGCTCCGGCAAAGAAGGCTACGGTAAACAGCTGCTTTGCCGTCTGCTTCCTGGCGGCGGACGGCAAAGTCTCTTTGCCGTCTGCGGCGGACGGCAAAGAGGGCGGACGGCAATAATTGCGCTGTCAGTCCGTTAAGTGGCTAACGGCAGACCTTTGCCGTCCGCCAAGACGGCAAAGAGCCTTTGGTCTTTGCCGTCCACCTTATGATGTCATCTACACGTCACTAGATGGCAGGTTCTTTGCCGTCTGCCACTGATGGCAAAGTGCAGGTTCTTTGCCGTCTGCCACGGACGGCAAAGTCTTTGCCGTCTGCCACTGTAGGCAAACTGACCAAATGGGTCAGCTCCCAGGAAGCACAGTTGGCTGCCACGTGGCTTCTTTGCCGTCCGCGGCAGACGGCAAAGAGCTCTTTGCCGTCGGTGGCAGACGGCAAAGAGCCTGCATATTGTCTGTTTTTTCTGTTTTTTATTAAATCCCACAATTTGCAGCACATATCACATATATAAGTTTCATATCCAGCACATATCCAACACATATCTAGCACATAAGTTTCATATCACATATCACATCAGTTTCATCCATACACATTGTTCATACATAAGGAGGTTCCATCCATACACATTGTTCCATCCATCTATATATTACAATGCAAAGTGTCATGAAGATAGCAAGCTAGATACAATGCAAAGTTTCATCAAAGGAAAAGCAAGCACTCCATCATAGCAAGCTAGCTTCCATCAAGTGAATGAAATCTGGAAAATGGTAAATAAGAAAGTTAGAAATAGGTGACTAGAACAAGAAGAAGACTAGAACAAGAAGTATATGTCATTTATGAGCTAACTTAGGTGAAATGGATCATATATGAGCTAACTAAGTTGAAATGGGTTGTTTATGAGCTAACTTAGTTGAAATGGATCATTTATGAGCTAACTTAGTTGAAATGGGTCGTTTATGAGCTAACTAAGGTGAAGGGCATCGTTTTTGAGCTAAGTAAGGTGAAATGGGTCATTTTGGAGCTAACCTAGGTGAAATGGGTCATTTTGGAGCTAACCTAGGTGAAATGGGTCATTTTAAAGCTAACGTAGGTAAAATGGATCATTTAGGAGCTCATCTACGTAAAATGGGTCATTTTAGAGCTAATTTAGTTGAAATGGATCTTTTTGAGCTAACTTAGGTGAAATGGATCATTTAAGAGCTAATTTAGGTGAAATGGATCGTTTTTTAGCTCACTTAGGTCAAATGGATCGTTTATGAGCTAAATTAGTTGAAATGGATCGTTTATGAGATAACCTAGGTAAGATGGGTCATTTTGGAGTTAACCTAGGTGAAATGGGCCATTTTAAAGCTAACGTAGGTAAAATGGATCATTTAGGAGCTAATGTAGGTAAAATGGGTCATTTTTGAGCTAACTTGGATGAACTGCATCATTTATAAGCTAACCTAGGTAAAATGGGTCATTTTGGAGGAAAATAAGCTAACTCTAGGTCATTATGGTAAGCATATTGGAGGAAATAAAGCTAAGTCTAGGTCTTTATGCATTTGTTAAGCAAAACACTAGAGAAACTTACCGTGATCAGGGAGGTGTAGGAGCGGGGTGGCTAGTGCCGCTACCTGGAGAAGGATCGTGCGATGCGTTTCTGGAGTTAAGCTGCACCAAAGATCATTTCCAATGTCTCGTTAGCATTACGACACTCAAATGTTAAGACTACCAAGTAATGTCCATTCAAACTAAACTCACCGTGCTCCCAGGAGCAATCACTGGCATCGGCGGAGCGGGCTGACCGGACTTCTCGCACACAGACTGCACATTTGGTTTTCAGAACAGAGTCATACTAGTTAGTAATGAGACTCAAATGTTAAGACTAGCAAGTAATCTGCAGAAGAAACTTACCACAAGGAGCTCGTACATGGCCCTTGCCTGCATGTCATTCCGTGCCCTCTCCTCCTCCATCATCTTTCTCATCCTCTCCTCCATCTCCCGCTGCCTCTCCGCCGCCTTCGCCAGAAGTTTCTCCGTTCTATCTCTCTCAGTCTGTATAGCAGCCTGCAACACCACTCACATGACCATTTATAATCATTGATGGAAGCGCACACAATGTAATGGAGAAAGATAACTGAGTACGTATCACTAACCTTGATGGCGAGTTGCACTGGCCGTTCACGAGGCCTTATCTCAGGAGCGGAGCTCGACTGGCGCGCCTTGATCTCCGGGAGAGTGCTAGGACAACGGATAAGTCCATCTCCAATGGCTATGGAGCCATGGGACCTCCCGCCACCAGATATCATCACCAGCTCTGGATCAATGGGACCCTGGCTCGGGTTAAAGTCCTCCCCTTTCCTCGCCTTCCCCTCATCTCTATATCTCACGAGCTTGTTGTGGGAGGAGATGTTGGTGAAGTTGTTTGCATCATCGAGGTCAGACTGAGAGAAAGCCTTGACTTTCTTGTAAGAGCCAGTGTGGGCCATGGCATACAGGTCGTACACCTCTGGCACCTTATCCGCCTTATTGTGGCGTGCCTGAAAAAGAGAAACAATGAAAATTAGTAATTAAAGGGCTCAAGCTAGCATGATGAATGAATTGCATGAATCATGAAGCAAACCACATACCCAGTTGCGCCCGAACTGATATAAGTTGGAGCTGCCTTGATGGTGTGGCACACCTTCCATTTGGGCACGTTTGTCCTTGGCCTGGTTGTGGAGGGCTAGCCATTCTTGTGAGCACCACTCATCGACCAACACCTCCCAACAATCCATCCGATCCGCACACCATCTCGGAGGCGCCTAAGTTAGCAAATAGAAACTTGAGCGCTACGGCTAAGAATTACTAAATGAAGGAACTTAAGTAGAAGGCCTTAAGAATTACCTTCATGTACTGCTCCTTACTCAGGAACTTATCGCGGCACGCCGGCTTGGTCTTCTTGATACCACGCAAGGCGTAGTAGTCTCGAACAGCCTGCACCCGAGCCTCGTGCCGTAAGTTCTGGAGTAGGCGCTTGCAGACGTTCTGGATAACATTTGCGCAGTCCTCCTCGTATCCCTCCTCACACCTGTAGAATGTCTGCAATCAAATGAGACAATATTGATTAGTACAATTAATAACTAGCTAGTTGAAGATTTTGAAATGTGTAAAGGAGAAATTACCCAGAACGTCCTGATCACCATGTCTGCCCTCGTGTCGCACACGACACCGTCGATAATGACATCCGGCAGGGCCGGGGCAGCCACGTAGTGCTCCCAGCTCAACCCAAGCTCTGGAAGCCGACCCTCACCAGGCAACGTGACAAACCCCGGGAAGTTTTGCCGGCAAAGAACTCCAAGGACGGAGTTGGGCCGGCGGACACTATGATGGTGGTCCCAACCCCTGCAGCATGACAAGGCCAACGCATTAGTTATTTGAAGAAACGTGAATGCAGAAGGTACAAAAATATTAAATGCACTTACGTACCTCTCCCCATCAGGGAAGATCAACCACCTCTGCTCGCGGGTCGCCGGCACGGACGGGAGCCGTGTAGCACCACGCTGGTACACGGTGCCACCCTCCTCCTCAAGATCAGTCGGCTCCCTGCCATCACCAGCATGGCCACTCGGCTCCTCGGGCTGATCCGGCCAGGTACCCCATCCGGACGTGTGCTCCTCCGGGGTCTCGTGGGCCGAACTCTCGTGGGCCGAAGGCCAGTCGACCCGAGGCTCGTGGGCCCAAGACCCGTGGACCGGAGGCTCGTGGACCGGAGTCCGTGTAGCCTCCTCCTCGGACGAGTCCACCCTAGCAGTCACGTGCTCGGGTGAAACAGCTGGGGGTGGCGGCGAGGAAGGTGCCCTAGCAGTCACCCTACCTCCTCTCCCGCGACCACGTGCCCCACCTCCTCTCTTCCTACCTCGTCCCCTGCTGGGCACCGCGGTCGACGAAGAAGGGCCCGGCGGTGTGGACATACTGTCCAGCAACGCTCGGCGGAGAGGTACGTCTGGAATCGAAGACCTCAGACCACGCGCCGACGAAGAAGGGGCCTTGGCGCGCTCCCGACCAGCGCCCACCATCTTTCAACACCTGCCATGACAAACAGTAAACGAAATTAGTACAACATAAAAAAAGACCGATTTTGCACGGGCCCCCCCAATCTTGCCTCGGTCGGGAGATGCAAAATCAAATGTTGCATTGGATTAAAGAAGCCCGGTGGAAAGATCTTTTCTAACTTGCAGATCAACTCCGGCGCCAACTCTTCCATTTCTTCTAGCACGCCAGGCGATAGTTCTTTCGCACAAAGAACACGGAAGAAATAGCTGAGTTCTGCCAGTACTAGCCATTCATCCTCAGGGATGAAGCCACGCAACATCACCGGCATTACCCGCTCAATCCATATGTGCCAATCATGACTCTTGAGACCAAATATCTTCAATTTATCAAGACTGGCTCCCCTCTGTAGATTCGCTGCATACCCATCGGGGAACATCAACTGCATTTTCACCCACAAGGTAATTTCCCTCATAGCCGGCCTTCCAAGATTGAACCATGCCTTTGGCTTCGTCCAGTTCTGCTTTCCTTTCGGTTCTTTCATGTTTTGTAACGGCCTATCACGTAGCGCCTCCAGATCGACTCTAGCCTTAGTATTATCCTTTGACTTCCCATCTATGGCGAACAATGTACCAAAAAGTGCCTCGGCGATATTCTTCTCAGTGTGCATCACGTCGATGTTGTGTGGGCAAAGGAGGTCTTTGAAGTAAGGTAGATCCCATAAGCATGTTTTGTGAGTCCAGGCGTGCTTAGAATTATACCCCTTGAAGTACCCTGGACGCTCGGGATCTGGCTCGAGAGCGTTTAACTGATCCAGGGTCTGTTGGCCTGTCAATGCATGTGGTGCAGAGTTTTTGACAACTCTACCTCTGATGAAGTTCTTCTTGTCTTTCCTGAACTTATGGCGAGGATTCAGGAACTCTCTATGCATGTCGAAGCAAGAAAACTTGCGACCGGCCTGAAGCCAACGAAACTCAAGAGCTCCCTTGCATGTGGGGCACGGGAACCTTCCATGCACACACCAGCCAACGAATAGCGCATACGCCGGCAAGTCATGCGTCGAGTACATGTACCAGACACGCATTATGAAGTTCCGTTTGCTATAGGCATCGTATGTCTTGAACCCATTATCCCAGGCTTCTTGCAATTCGTCCTTAAGCGGTTGCATGTACACATTCATATTTTTCCCCGGATAGTTGGGCCCTGGAATTATCAACGTCAGGAAAATGTTCTTTCTTTGCATAATCTGTCCGGGGGGGAGATTGAGTGGAAAGACAAATACGGGCCAACAACTGTATTGGGCTGCCGTCATACCAAACACACTGAACCCATCCGTGCTGATGCCGACTCGAGGATGCCTCGGATCTGCCGCTTTGTCACCATGTAATTCATCAAACTTTTTCCACGCAACACCATCCGATGTGTGTACAATCATCAGATTCCCATCTGCATCTAGTTCGGTTCTTTTGCCCGTTTTGTGCCATGTCATCTGTCTGGCCGTCTCTTCGACCATGAAAAGACGTTGAAGTCTTGGTATGATTGGCATATACCGAAGAACACTAACGGGGATTTTGGTCTGTGTCTTCTCACCCATACCGTTGTCTACCACAACATACCTGGAAGACTTGCAAATGGGACAATAGTTCAAGTCCGCATAGTCAAGCCTAAACAAGACACATCCTTTCTCACAGGCATGTATCTTATCATAGGGCATCTTCAGTGCACGGAGGATTTTGTCCGACTGGTATAGGTTTGCAGGAATTACATGGCCTTTGGGTAGAAAGCGTCCAAATACTGTCATCATTGCATCGTAGCATTCTCTGCCCAAGTTGAACTGAGCCTTCAGAGCCATTACTTGTGAGATGGCATCCAACTGACAAAGTTTAGTGTGCTCATGGAGCGGACGTTTTGAAGACTCCAACATTTCATTGAAGGCCTTTGCAGATTCCTCCATCTCCTCGTCCGAATCCCGAGCATCATCAAAGTCTTGCACCATGTTTTCCATCCCGGTACCATGCTCGTCGGTGCGACGACGATCCACCTCAGCTCGGTCATGTTGGGCAGACTCACCATGAAATGTCCACACCGTATAATCGGGCGTAAAACCACTCTTCTGCAGGTGTTTGCCCATTTCAGCCTCTGTCCTCTTTTCCCAATTGCCGCACCGTAAACAGGGGCACCAGGTTTTCCTCTGGCCATTTGCAAATGCGGCTCGCACAAACCCCTTGGTTTTTGTGAACCATTCAGTGCTCCATTTGTTCTGACCAGTGTGACCGGTGTACATCCTCGCACGATCACTCATCTTTACTTTCAGAGCTACTAGACACACAACAAATATATATATATATATATATATAAAATTCAGCATGTATGTATTCATCAGTTGATCTACTTTGTCAATTTTATTACGTCCATGCAACCTACACTCTAATAGGTAATGATAGGTCCTAATCCCACCCGAGTATGTTTAGATTTTGTTCATTTTCCCATGCTATGCCCCGGATCCTACGCAAAATTTCGGCAGCACCTCCCCGCTGTTCTCCTGATACACGTCTCTGCAATAAACAAGGAGGATGTGTACCCGGAGAACAACAGGGGAGGCACTGACGAAATTTATGCGTCGGATCCGGAGCAAAGCATATGGGAAAACGAACCCAATCTAAACATACTCGGGCTGTCCATGGATAGCGTTGGACAATTCGAAAGAATCAAGGTTATAAATATGCAAATGCATGCATATTTATAACTTTGACGCTTTCGAACGGGAGACACATATTGGTTACGCATACTGATGATTCAAGACACATATATATCTAGCTATCAAGTTTCATCGGAATAGATCAAATAATTAATGGGGGAGGAGGACATGTCATTTGTGCTCACCCACGAACGAAGGGGCAGAGCTCGTCAAACGCACGGCGAGGTCATCGAACACCAAACCTCGCAGCGATGAAACAACTGCACATTTAAAACTACCCGATCAACACAATTATATATGATGTTTTTCATAACAAAATCGAAAGATATATGACCTAACTAATAATTCACAAATATATGACCCCATCGGCTTCTGGAAGGCCAAAGAACACCTTTTCGGGAGGTGTCGGGGGTCGGGGTGTCGTGTCGGTCTCGGGGCGCCGTCTCGGGGTCGGGGTCGGGGTGTCGGGTCGGGGTGTCGGGTCGGGGTGCCGGGTCGGGGTCGGTGTGCCGTGTCGGTGTCGGGGTCGGGGTGTCGGGTCAGGCTCGGGGTCGGGGTGTCGGGGTCGGGGTCCGGGTCGGGGTATCGTGGTCGGGGTCTCGGGGTCGGGGTGCCGGGTCGGGGTCGGGGTGCCGTGTCGGTGTCGGGGTGTCTTGTCGGGGTGCCGGGTCGGGGTCGGGGTGCCGTGTCGGTGTCGGGGTCGGGGTGTCGGGTCAGGCTCGGGGTCGGGGTCTCGGGGTCGGGGTGTCGGGTCGGGGTGCCGGGTCGGGGTGTCGGGTCGGGGTGCCGTCTCGGGGTCGGGGTGTCGGGTCGGGGTGCCGGGTCGGGGTCGGGGTGCCGTGTCGGTGTCGGGGTAAGGGTGGGTGTGGTGTCAGGGTGTCGGTGTCGGGGTGTCGTGTCGGTGTCGGGGTCGGGGTCTCGGGGTCGGGGTGTCGGGTCGGGGTGCCGGGTCGGGGTTGGGGTGCCGTGTCGGTGTCAGGGTCGGGGTGTCGGGTCAGGCTCGGGGTCGGGGTGTCGGGGTCGGGGTCGGGGTGCCGTGTCGGTGTCGGGGTCGGGGTGTCGGGTCAGGCTCGGGGTCGGGGTGTCGGGGTCGGGGTCTAGGGGTCGGGGTCGGGGTCTAGGGGTCGGGGTGTCGTGTCGGGGTGCCGGGTCGGGGTCGGGGTGCCGTGTCGGGTCGGGGTTTTTTCCTCTTTTTTCCTTTTCTTCTTCTTCCTATTCTTCCTTTTCTTCCCCTTCTTCTTTTTTCTTCTCCTCCTCCTCTTCTTCTTCTTCCTTTCCTTTTTCCTCTTCTTCTTCTCCTCCTCTCCTCTTTTTTCTTCTTCTTCTTCTTCCTCTTCTTCTTTTTTCTTCTCCTCCTCCTCTTCTTCTTCTTCCTTTCCTTTTTCCTCTTCTTCTTCTCCTCCTCTCCTCTTTTTTCTTCTTCTTCTTCCTCTTCTTCTTTTTTCTCCTCCTCCTCTTCTTCTTCTTCTTCCTTTCCTTTTTCCTCCTCTTCTTCTCCTCCTCTCCTCTTTTTCTCTTCTTCTTCTTCTTCTTCTTCTTCTTCTTCTTCTTCTTCCTCTTCTTCTTTTTTCTTCTCCTCCTCCTCTTCTTCTTCTTCCTTTCCTTTTTCCTCTTCTTCTTCTCCTCCTCTCCTCTTTTTCTCTTCTTCTTCTTCTTTCCTCAAACTAAACTAAGCCTACAACTAAACCTAAACCTAAAACTAAACCTAAAACTACAACTAAAACTAAATCTAAACTAAAACTAAAGCTAAAAAGGAAAAAAAAGAAAAAAAATGAAAAATGGGGGGCTCACCTGGGGGGTGGAGGAGGCCGGTGGAGGAGGGGGCGGGGCGGTGGAGGAGGCGGCCTGGGGCGGCGGGGGGCCGGGCCTGGGGCGGCAGGGGGCGGGCCTGGGGCGGCGGGGGGCCGGGCCCGGGCGGTGGGGCGCGGGGCGGCGGGGGGCCGGGGCGGCGGGGTGCCGGGGCGGTGAGGGCGACGGGGCCCCGGGGCGGTGGCGAGCCGGGGCGGCGGGGGCGACGGGGCGGCGGCGGCGCGCGGCGGGCGGCGGCGTGGGAGGAGAGAAACGGCGAGGGAGAGGGAAGAAGTGAGTAACGGGCGGGGGGTACGGGCCGTTAGGTAGTAGGCTCTTTGCCGTCCACCCCCCTTTGCCGTCCGCTTTTTTGCCTCTTTGCCGTCTGCTAGCGGACGGCAAAGAGGTGGCCCGTTAAGTTTTTCAAAAACGGGCGGGGGGTGGGGGCCACCTCACTCTTTGCCGTCCGCCAGCGGACGGCAAAGACTCTTTGCCGTCCGCTGGCCGACGGCAAAGAGCTGGCAGACGGCAAAGAGCTTCTTTGCTGTCTGCCCTTTCTTTGCCGTCTGCTTTTGGGTAGCTGATGGCAAAGAGCTTCTTTGCCGTCAGCTAGCAGACGGCAAAGAGCTGGCAGATGGCAAATTAGCTGATTCCAGTAGTGTTTGAAGAATTTTGAGCCAGGAGGTGCAAAACCCCAGCTCATGTGGCCAGCAAATATATTAACCTCTCCGTCTCTTGGTTGAGGCCTTTCTTCGGACGGGTCAGGGGTACAATAGGACGTGACCTCCTTCTTAGGCAGGTAACCCGTTTTCACGAAGTCATCTAAGGTATTATCAGTAACGTTGGATCTCACCCAGTTGCACGTAATGGGCGCTTTGGGAGCCTTGGGCGGCATTGTGAAAGACGGAAGCCTATGACAAAAGAAAATTGCCAGTTCAAATTTAAGCCGGAGGAAGATTTCAGTTCAATACTCAAGATGGCGGCTTGTGAAGGGGCCTAATGATATATGGCCAATTGTGTCTGGTTATCTAAGCCGCCGTGGGTATTATAAGCAATCTAAATTATTTAGTTCTATTATGAGTAAGCTGGAAATTTCACAAAGCGAGGATTCTTTTAAGCCCGCTATATGAGCCGCCATGGCTAACAGATGCAGTTCTTTTTTCTAAGTGTTGCACAAACAAGTTTCACAGATTGCGGGGATTATTTTGGATCAAACGATTGTCCAGAAAGGAAAAATTTCTAGACCTAAAAACGAGTACGGGGAAGTTCATAAGCTCTAAATGAGGTCTTTTTGCGGGCAAGAGGGATCTGCTAGCATAAAAATGGGTGAGGAACTACTACCGCAGGAGTTTTGTACCATTTTCGGATCAAAAGGAACCTCGGTGGAGGAACTGTGAAGAAACCGAGATGAAACTACGAAGAACAGGGAAGAAAACATGGAACCCTAATGCGAATCTACTGTACGGGGTAGCAAGGATTTACTGGTGCTGATGAGCAGCGGAGGTCGCCGCCGTTTCTCTGGACCGACTCAGGGTGATGCAGCGGCCGAGGTTGATGAAGACGAGAGGCGCGGCGGCGGCGGCGGAGCTCGGGCTCTGGAGCGTCAGAGGAGGAAGACGATGGAGGGGAAGAGTGACGAAGGCCTATGGGCCGGGCCTATTTATACGGGGTGGCTGATAAATGGGCGCGAGAAACGAGGAGGCCGGAGACATGATTATCTTGCCGCAGAAACGCCTTGATTTTTGGGATGGTTATTAAGATAAGATCCATTGGGACATGACAGAATAAAAAATGAATTTAATGGAAGATGACGTCATGGCGGGTTACCAGGAATCCAGAAGATGACGTCACGGCGGGTGATAACCTCTGCACAAGCAGAAGCCGGAAGATTTTCTCTTAAAAGGATTGAAGATTGACATGAACCGGTTCAAATCAATCTGGGGCCTAATGTTGAGGATATAACCATTAGAGTCACCCGCCCAGGAGGGGCCGGGTTACGTCGTAATAATCATCGCATGAAGCCCAGAATCAAGCTTGAAGATGGCGGTTCAGTAATGGGCTTAAGACCCGGAGGCGGCTTAAGGCCCGTAGTGTTAAACCGCCGTTATGGCAAGACTTGTAGTGTAAGGCAAGAGTAGTTAAGAGTTCGAGACGGACACTGTTATAAGCCGGCCGGGACTCTGAGAGCCGCTGGGCGTCAACCTCTCTATATAAAGGGACGACCCGGCGGCGGTTCGGGGACAAGGAACATCAGATCGATAACCAGGCAGGGCGGTTTAGGTCCTGGTCGTCGAAACCCTAAGCAATACAACCTCAACTGGACGTAGGCTTTTACCTTGAACGTAAGGGGCCGAACCAGTATAGTCTCCGTGTCCTTTGTCCCGTTTAACCCCTTTAAGCTTCCTTGTTGCGATGGCTCCATGACTAAGTCCTTGCTCGAGGACATCTGCCGTGACAATTCCACGACAGAGTTCAACATGAGTAGCAAATGATTCACAAAAAGACTCTACTATCTCAGAGTCAAGTCCTTATTTAGTGCTAAACTTTTGAAAAGCATCGGTATCCATAAAAGATTTAACACAATCATACTTAAGTTTAATACCTGAATCTTTACCTTCTTCGAGTTCCCAATCTTCAGAGTTGCGTTTAATTCTTTCCAAAAGATCCCACCGGAATTCAAGGCACCTAACACAGGAGCTCCAGGCCAAGGATGCGGAGCTCAGGGCCAAGGACGTGGAACTCCATGAGCTCAAGGAGGAGAGGAGTGCCATGCTCCTCCATTATGTGCGGGAGTTCACGGAGCTTGAAAAGCGGCAGGTGATGACCCAAAAGTATAGGGGATTGATGACCCACAAGTATAGGGGATCAATTGTAGATCTTTTCGAGAAGTAAGAGTGTCGAACCCAACAAGGAGCAGAAGGAAATGACAAGTGGTTTTCAGTACGGTAATGTCTACAAGTGCTGAAATTGTAAGTAGCCAAGTAGTTTGATAGCAAGATAATTTGCAACGAGCAAGTAACGATAGTAGTAACAAAACTGCAACCAGGTAGCCCAATCCTTTTGAGGCAAAGGACAGGCCAAAGCGGTCTCTTATGATAAGCGAAGCGATCTTGAGGGTACACGGGAATTCCATCTAGTCACTTTCTTCATGTTGGTTTGATTTGTGTTCGCTACTTTGATAATTTGATATGTGGGTGGACTGCTGCTTAGGTGTTTTTCTTACTTGAAGAAACCTCCTACTTATGATTAACCCTCCCGCAAGCATCCGCAACTACGAGAAAAGTATTAAGAATAAATTCTAACCATAGCATTAAACTTTTGGATCCAATCGGTCCCTTATGAAATAGCGCATAAACTGGGGTTTAAGCTTCTGTCACTCTTGCAACCCACCATCTAATTGCTACTCCACAATGCATTCCCTTAGGCCCAAATATGCTGAAGTGTCATGTAGTCGACCTTCACATGACACAACTAAGGGAATAACAACATACATACTATCAAAATATCAAACACATATCAAGTTCACATGATTACTTGCAACATGATTTCTCTCGTGACCTCAAGAATAAAAGTAACTACTCACAAATGATAAACATGCTAAAGATCAGAGAGGTATTAAATAGCATAATGGACCTAAACATATAATCTTCCACCAAATAAACCATATAGTAATCAACTACAAGATGTAATCAACAATACTAGTCACCCACAAGCACCAATCTATAGTTCCGGTAACAAGATTGAACACAAGAGAAGAACTAGGGTTTGAGAGGAGATGGTGCTGTTTAAGATGTTGATGGAGATTGCCCTCCCCAAGATGGGAGAGTTGTTGGTGATGATGATGACGATGATTTCCCCCTCCCGAAGGGAAGTTCCCTCGGCGGAATCGCTCCGCCGGAGGGCAAAAGTGCTCCTGCCGAAGTTCCGCCTCGAGGCGGTGGCGCTTCGTCCTGAAATTCCTCTCCTTATTTTTTCTATGTCAAAATCACTTACATACCAGAAGATGGGCACCGGAGGTGGGCCGAGGAGGCCACAACCCACCAGGGCGCGCCCAGGTGGGTTGTGCCCACCAGGTGGCCCCCTCTGGTGTTTATTGGCTCCAGTATTTCTTAAATATTCCATAAAAAAATCTTCGTAAAGTTTCAGCTTATTTGGAGTTGTGTAGAATAGGTGGCCTGACGTAGCTTTTCTAGGTCCAGATTTCCAGCTGCCGGAATTCTCCCTCTTCGTGTGTTACTTGCAAATAATGAGAGAAAAGGCATTATAATTACTCCAAAAAGCGTTATTTTAAATAAAAACATTATAAATAACAGTAAGAAAACATGATGCAAAATGGACGTATCAACTGCCCCTAGCTTAGACCTCGCTTGTCCTCAAGCGAAAAACCGAAATCGAAAAACATGTCCACATGCTTTGAGAGAGAGGTGTCGATAAAAACAAAATACGGACATAGAAGAATCATGTTGATTATTATAACAGCAACAAAATTAAACATAGGACTTTCATCATAGAACTTTTATCATATACTTCTCATGAATAAGTAATAGTTCATCAAACAATCGAAGTATAAAGCAAAAAGTCTATTAAAAACCAACAAACTATGTTCTCAGTCAAATTTGCAACTACAATTCATGATCTTTTCGGGAAGGGTCACGTATCGGAGCCTTTAGGAAAGTCCACATACTCAACCATCATATAGTATTCTATGATTTCTAACACTCACCTTGTACACACGAGCAAAACGTTTTAACCGGACACATAGAAACATAGGGGCTTATTGTTTCGCCTCCCAACATATTCACCTCAAGGGTGATGAAAACAATAATAACTCATGCTATCTATATTCAACTGGACATATGTGCCTAGATCTTTCCTCACCACATGATGCTTGGTAAAAGAGAAAAATAAAAGGAATAGAAGGAAAACTTTGACTCTTTGCATAAAAGTAAGTGCATAAAAATAAAGGATAGGCCCTTCGAAGAGGGAAGTAGAGGTTGCCATGTGCTTATTTGTTTGTATGCTTAACCCCTTAGTGCAAACGAACGTCACGTTACATTGCCCCTTGTGATAGCAACATTTATTATGAAGTCTGTCGCTTTTATTCCTCACCATCACAAGTTCGTGCAACGCTTAATTTTCTCTTAGACTAAATGATCTCACATTTTTAGAAGCAATTTTTATTGCCTTTTTGCACCGATGACAACTTACTTGAAGGATCTTGCTCAATCCATAGGTAGGTATGGTGGACACTTGAAAATAAGATTTGGGTTAAAGGGTTTTTGGATGCACAAGTAGTATCTCTACGTAGTGCGGAATTTTTGGCTAGCAAAGATAGGGGGCAAGCATCAGATGTTAAAGGATCTATGACAATATGACTTCTATGTGAATATAAACAAACATAAATCATTAAGTTGTCTTCCTTGTCCAACGTCAACAATTTTGGCATATAATGTTTTGGTGAGGGCTCACAATCACAAAAGATTTCTGTGATAGTATATCTATACTTATTAATTCTTTCATGAGTTGCATCATTGACTAATGCTATGTTTGTCAATCTCTAATAAAATTTTCTACTTATACTTTTCCTTATGTGGTGGTATCACCTACTGTCGTGGAATTGTACGGCAGATGTCCTCGTGAAAGGACTTAGTCGTGGAGCCATCGCAACTAGAAAGCTTAAAGGGATTAAATCGGGACAAAGGACACGAGGATTATACTGGTTCGGCCCCTTACGGTGAAGGTAAAAGCCTACGATCCAGTTTGGAGTGGGATTGCTTATGTCTCGATAACCAGGGAGCGAATCGCTTGACCTAGCTCTCGATCTGCTGTTTCTTGCCCTGAACCGCCGCTCGGTCGTCCCTTTATATACAGAGGTTAACGCCCAGGGGCTCTCAGAATCCCGGCCGGCTCATAACTAGTGTGCGGCTCGGTCTCTTAACTATTCTTGCCTTACAATACAAGTCACGCACTTATGGCGGTTTATCACTACGGGCCTTAAGTCGCCTCTGGGCTTTGGGCCCTTAACTGACCCGCCATCTTCATCCTTGGTCTTGGGCTTCGAGAATGCTTGTAGGTATAACCCGGCCCGTCCTGGGCGGGTCATACCTGTAGTTATATCCCCAACATTAGGCCCCAGATTGATTTGGACTGGTTCATGTCAATCTTCAACGCTTTAAGAAAAAATCTTCGGTCCTTGTAAAATTTCCATAACCCGCCATGACATCAGATTTTGCTATAACCCGCCATGACGTCATCTGTCATAAAAGAACATTTTATCCGATATATCTCAACGGATCTTTTTCTTAATAACCGTCCCGAAAATCGAGGCGTCCTTGTAGCTGGATAACTTAATTTTTCGGCCTCCTCGTTTTTCATGCCCACTTATCAGTCTTCCCTTATAAATAAATACGACCAGGTCTTTCCTCATTCTCCCCTTTCCTCATCTTCTTCCTCTCGCAACCGTACTGCCGCTCGAGCTCCGCCGCCGCCGCAGTGCACCTCGTCTTCCTCGAGCTCGGCCGCTACATCAACCTGAGTCAGTCCAGAGAATGGCGGCGACCCTCCGCAGTAAACCTGCAGCTGTAAGTCTTCTCCTTCCCGCACCTCAGATCTGCATTAGGGTTTGCAAGTTCTTCTGTGTTCTTCATGGTTCATCACGGTTTCTTCGTAGTTCTTCCACTGCGGCCTCATTTGATCCAAAAATAGTATGGAACTCACGCGGTAGTTTTTTCGCGTCCATTTTTGATACTAGTAGATCCCTTTTGCTTGCAAAAAGGCCTCATTAGAACATATGAACTCATCTGTACCATGTTTTTAGGTCTAGAATATTTTCTTTTCTGAACAGCCGTTTGATCCAAAATAATATCTGCAACCTGTGAAACTTGTTTGTGCAACACTTAGGCAAAAACTGTGTTTGTTAGATCCACCTAGTCATGGCGGTTCATACCACCGGCTTTTATAATGTCAAATAGATAACCTCAACCACACATGGCGGCTGAAATAACTTAACTACTCATGGCGGCTTAAATAATCTAACATAATTTAGCCATATACCATTAGGCCCCTTTATAAGCCGCCATCTTGGATACGCACTGTAATTTTTGTTTTCTCCGGCTTTAATTTTGAAGCGGTACTTTATTCTTTCTTAGGCCTCCATCACAATGGCACCCAAAGCTCCCACTTCTTGCAACTGGGTTAAATCCATTGTCACAGATAACACTCTTGATGATTATGTGAAGACCGGCTATCTGCCGAAGAAGGAGATCATGTCTTATCGTGCTCCTAACCTGGAGGAGGAATTCCCTCAACCCAAAGAGGGGTAAGTTATTGTTTTCACGGATCATATGAACCGGGGTTTCTCTCCACCTGGCTCAAAATTCTTCAGAGATGTGCTGCAGTTCTTTAATCTTCGCCCACAAGACATCGGACCCAATTCCGTGTCTAACATCTGCAACTGCCAAGTATTCAGTGAAGTTTATCTTGGACAAGAACCCAATATATTACTCTTCAGAGAGTTATTCTATTTGAACCGCCAGAATGAGTGCGCCAGTGGCCAGAGCTTAGAACTTGGTGGTGTCTCGATCCAGCGTCGCAGGGACGTAATCTTTCCTTATGCCAACCCACCGAGTCATCCCAAAGACTGAATCAGATGTGGTTTTACTGCAAAGACACCTATCCGGCTGGTGAGAACCCTCTGCCCGGGTTTCGTGCGATACGTCTTGGGCCCAACCACCCGCTTCCAGACAAGATCACAGCCACCGAACGCAAAACACTCGCCCCCACCTTAGCTAAAATCAAAGCTCTTCTGGGGAACGGGTTAACTGGCATCGATCTGGTTCGGGTCTGGCTCGCCTGGCGAGTTATTCCATTGAGCCGCCACCCTGGCTTGATGTGCACCTACACAGGCAAGAAAGATGATCCTCTGCGGCACAACCCTGATGACGTGCCTGAAGACGTTATCGATGAGATGACAAAGTCTCTTTTGAATGAGAGCTTGGCAGATTGCCGTAAGGTGGGCCTGGCCCCCTTCTGCGAAGCTAACCCGGCTCCAAAGGTAAACCACCCATCTGAACAAAGTACTTGAATCTTTCAATATTTTACCCATACACATGCCTCTGTTACTCTCTTAGGCGGGTGACAAATTCTGGAAGGTCAAATACGACCATGAAGCTGCAAAGAGAGCCAGGAAAGCCAAGAAAGCCGACAGTAAAGAGGCTGCCAAGAAGGGCAAGAAAGCTACCACCTCTGACTTACTTCGACTAGAAGACTCTTCTGAGTCGGAGGTAGCCCTTGACTCTCTTGGCTCCTTTTTTAACTATCTTATTGACACTGATTATCAGCAGGAGGACACAGGAGCTAGCCAAAACAAGGCTGAAGAGGTAACCATCCTTTCCTCCGACTCCGAGCCTTTGCCAAGACAGAAATTCCGCAGAGTAACTCGGAAAGTAAGATTTTCTCATCCCTTAGCTTATCAAGATCCTCAATTTCTTTTGAAGCGACAGATACTTGAGAACCGGAGGCAGACCAGGACCAGCAAGGATGCGGAGCTCTCCTTCGGCTTGCCAAACACCCCAAAGAAGCGCCGGAATGAGGTCATTTCTGACTTAAATTTCCTTTACCCTTTGGCGGGTCTCACTCGTCAACCGCTCAATTCCTCTGACTCGGATTATCAGGAAACTTCCCCTTCTTCCGGCGACTCAATGCAGTCTAACCTGCCAGCTTTCAAGACTGCACCAGGGTAATAATGACCTATTTATCCTGTATTCATTGCAATTCATTGCTTTTGCCCTAACTTTCATGATTTTATGTAGTGGCCAAGCCAAACCCAGTAAAAGAGGCAAGAAGAATAAGCCGGCTGAAGATACCATCGTGACTGAGCCAGCACTTGGAACCACCGCGCCTGAATCGTCAACTCATGAGCCGCCGCCTAAACCGGCTCAAGACATACCAATTCCAACTGCTGATCCGCCTACTGAACAAGTCGCCGATGGCTCAGAAAACCCGGAGGCTCCTAGCCCGGTCAGGACGGATGATCCTCAAAATACTGATGTTGAGATCACCGAAACCAGCTATACTGAGCCGGGAAGACCACACGTATTGGCCAAGTGCTCTGCCAAGGAAGAACTTCTGCAACACCGCCGGGTCAAACTTGACGTCACTGACTATAGTCACCTGGGCATTGATGAGGTGTATTCCGGCTATATGAGTCAAGTGCACAGCAGCCGTGACACCGAAATTAATCTGGTAAAGCAGATGCACCAGAAATTTGAGGTACAACCCTCTCTCTGCACTTACTTATCTTTACTCATGCCAGCCCCCAAGTATTGTAGTCCCCAAGGGGCGGCTTAACCAGCATGGTTGAACCGGTCCTTCATATGATTATAAAAATGCTTGTAAGACTTTGAACATCAATATGCATTGGCCCCCAAGTGCCAAGTATTGTTGCCTGCAAAGTACTTGGGACTTACTTATCATGAACCACGATATTAAATAAAACTCTTCAGTAAGCATTAGCCCCAAAGTGCCAAGTGTTGCTGCTTGCAAAAGGCTTGGGACTTAACATGACCTAATTTTTGACCCGGTCTTTGTACAGGTCACCGTAAGTCAGCTTGAATCAAAAGTGTCTGATGTGAAGAGCCGCCTTGAGGCCCAAGAGATGGAAACTCAAAGAGCTGATTCCAAGTTTAAGTTCAGCGTTTCTAAACAAGAAAAGCTGAAGAAAGAACTTGAAAAGGAAAAGAAGGCCTGGGCTGATGAAAGGACTGCACTGATGAACCGAGCTGAGAAGGCAGAGGCGGCTCTTAAGGAAGCAACTGATGAACTATCCGGCTTAAAACGCCACATCTCTCAGATGGTGTCAGCGATCTTTGGTAAGTCGCCCTGCAAACATTAAATTCTTGCAACTTTAAACTTACCATATAAAGTGTATTTAACTCACCTTATAATATCTTTGCAGGCCCCAGAAGTTCAAATCTGAACCAAGATATGCTGATCAAACTGAAGGCAGTCTATACACTGGTGGAGCAACTGTATACCGGCTCTCAGCCTGCCTTAGCCACGGTGGCCTTATCAAATGAAGTGCCTACCCTTTTGGCGGATGTACTGAAGAAGCTTTCTGTGCTGCCCGAACGGTTCAATGAGCTAAGGCGGTCAGCGGCGAGAGCCGGAGCGGTGAATGCTTTAAGCCGGGCCAAAGCTTGGCTACCAGAGTTAGACCCGGCCGACATTGCTATCGGTTATCCAAGCTTAAAGGAGGATGGTACTTCATTTGAACAAGAAGACTTTAGCGCTTGTGTGAAAGAAGTACGCCCCGTGGCCACCCTTATAGCTGACGAAGTGGATCTCACCAAGTACCAGGCGGGCTATGACGAAGAGAACCGGAGAATTCTAACGCCGCATTATAAAGTGATCAGCCTAATCCCCCCAATTCGTAAGCATACCTTTGCCCCTGAAGTTGACCCGGCTGGACTAGTTGACAATGAAGCTGAATTTGAAGCTTTGAACAACATTGACTGGTCATCGTCAACCTTCCAGGAAAGGGAACAGGGCGAAGAAGCGGAGAGGGCTAACCCGGATGCTTCAGGCCAACATGAGAGCTAGTCTGCCGTGGCGGCTCATACTTGTAGTGTGCTGAAAAACAATATGAATTTTTGGGACTCGGGGAGTCATGTAATAGAATAGAAATAACTTTGATATGGCGGTGCCATCGTGCACGTTTTTGGCACTGAGCACTATTAAGCCGCCATATTATATTAACCCGTCTTATATTTGTCATCTGCTTTCCTGATGCTTCGACCAAGTCTTTCAACTGTCCTGCATAGAAAAATAGATCACCAGATCCCTTGACGGCTTAACCGCCAGGCGGGTCATAATAACTTGAAACATTAAGATAGAAAAAGAAAACACGAATGAGCCTGTTGTAACATATAATGTTGAAACATAGCTGTAATCGTATATCCGTAATCTTTCTAAATGTGTAGCACCGGCCTATATAACCCGGATAATGAGGGTGAAAACCCAAGCTTCGGAAACCTGTATTTCCAAAGGTATGATGATTCTTATATTTTGGCGGCTTATCAGCCAACATCAAGCCGGGTTAAATTTAACCACACTTGTATTTTTGAAACCTCAAAAAAGTCTCAAGTCAAATAAAAGCAATGTGCAAAGAAAATTTGAAACCAAATAGAACATAGAATAATCAAGGCTTCTGATTCAAATACGATCAGTAAACCGTTCCAAAGGGGTTAAGCTAGGATTCGAATACGATCATGTAGCCCCCAGTGGCTTTGGCCTTGCGCCGATCAAGAGGGTACCGACAGCTATGTTCTCTTTGGTTCAAATATGACCTATGTTTGAACAGGAAGCCCCCTAATGACCTTGAGAGTTTTTTAACTACTCTGATTCGAATACGATCAAAGTCGGTTCCCAAAAGGGGTTAAGCTATGATTCGAATACGATCAAGAAGCCCCCTAGTGAGCTCGGCAGTGTGCCAATCAAAAGGGTACCGACAGCTATGTTCTCTTTGGTTCGAATACGACCTATGTTTGAACAGGAAGCCCCCTAGTGATCATAATGTTTAACGGCTAGATTCGAATACGATCATAAGCCGGATCAGACGGGTCAAGCATGATTCGGATACGATCAGCCCCCAAGTGATCAGGTGAGATGACAATAATAATAATAATGACACATTTACCTTTGAGGAGGAAAATAGGACAGAGGTCCTGCTTTATTATTTATCATAATATATACATTGTCAAAAATATGTACATCATGAGAGCTGGTGGCTCAAGTGTAGTAAGGCCGAAGATGAGCGATATTCCACGGCCGGCGGGTCTCCTCCTCCGACTTACGTGAATCTTTGTGCTCTGGAACATCGATAAGGTAGTATGACCCGTTGTTCAAGTTCTTGCTGACCACAAAGGGCCCTTCCCAAGGCGGGGATAACTTGTGTGCATCAGTTTGATCCTGGATGAGCCAGAGCACCAAATCACCTTCCTAAAAGGTTCTGGACTTAACCCGGCGGCTGTGATAGCGGCGCAGGTCTTGTTGGTAAATCGCCGAGCGAGCTACTGCTACGTCACGCTGTTCATCCAACAAGTCAAGTGCATCCTGACGTGCTTGTTCATTGTCCGCCTCAACATAAGCCGCCACGCGGGGAGAATCATGACGGATGTCACCAGGGAGAACCGCCTCGGCTCCGTAAACCATGAAGAAGGGCGTATAACCCGTAGACCTGTTAGGAGTAGTATTGATGCTCCATATCACAGAGGGTAATTCCTCCACCCAACAACCCGGCGTCCGCTGCAAGGGAACCAAAAGCCGGGGCTTGATGCCTTTCAAGATTTCCTAATTGGCTCTCTCAGCTTGACCATTGGATTGGGGGTGAGCCACTGATGAAACATCAAGCCGAATATGCTCTCGTTGACAAAATTCTTCCATGGCGCCTTTATACAGATTAGTACCATTGTCAGTTATAATGCTGTCTGGAAAACCAAAGCGAAATATCACCTTTTTCATGAACTGAACCACCGTGGCTGCATCACACTTACTAACTGGCTCTGCCTCAACCCATTTTGTGAACTTGTCAACCGCCACCAAGAGGTGGGTCTTCTTATCTTTGGACCTTTTGAAAGGCCCAACCATATCAAGCCCCCAGATTGCAAACGACCAAGTAATTGGAATCATCCTGAACTCTTGAGCTGGCACGTGAGCACGTCTTGAGAACTTCTGACAACCGTCACATTTACTGACTAAATCCTCCGCGTCAGCATGAGCCGTCAGCCAATAAAAACCATGACGAAAAGCTTTGGCCACAAGGGATTTTGAGCCGGCAGGATGGCCACAATCCCCCTCGTGAATCTCACGTAAAATTTCTTGACCTTCCTGAGGGGAAACACAACGCTGAAAAGCCCCCGTGACACGGCGATGATGCAACTCGCCATTAGCAATTGTCATTGACTTAGACCGCCGGGTTATTTGCCTGGCCAAAGTTTCATCCTCAAGCAATTCTCCCCGGGTCATGTAAGCTAAATATGGCACTGTCCAATCTGGGATGACGTGAAGAGCCGCCACCAACTGTGCTTCCGGGTCAGGAACAACCAAGTCTTCCTCTTAAGTTAACTTGACAGAAGGGTTATGCAGAATATCCAAGAAAGTATTAGGCGGCACCGGCTTAAGTTGAGAGCCCAGCCGGCTTAAGGCATCAGCCGCCTCGTTCTTTCTGCGGTCAATGTGGTCCACTTGGTAACCCTTGAAATGCCCAGCAATGGCATCAACTTCACGGCGATAAGCCGCCATGAGGGGATCCTTGGAATCCCACTTTCCTGATACTTGTTGAGCCACCAAATCTAAGTCGCCAAAGCACCTTACCGGCTTAAGTTCATCTGCTTAGCCATCCGAAGACCATGGAGCAAGGCCTCATACTCAGCTACATTGTTAGTACAGGGAAACATCAACCGTAGCACATTGTCTCTTCAAATCTTCAAAAGCAGCATTGGCAGCATCACTCCAGACGAAGTTATCTGTTTTCTTCATCATTTGATACAGTGGTATAGCCTTCTCGCCCAACCGGCTTAAAGCAGCAATACGACCCGCCAGACGTTGAACATCATTTATGCACGCCGGCTTAGCCAGAGAGGTGATTGCTTTGATCTTCTCCGGGTTAGCTTCAATGCCCCTGATAGAAACCAGAAAACCCAAGAGCTTGCCTGTAGGAACACCAAAGACACACTTGGCCGGGTTAAGCATCATGTTGTCGACGTGGAGATTATCAAAGGTCTCCTCAAGATCATCTATCAAAGTCTCCTTTTCTCTGGATTTCACCACAATATCATCCACATAGGCATGAACATTGCGCCCAATCTGATTATGAAGGCAATTCTGCACACACCGCTGGTAAGTCGCCTGGGCACTCTTGAGCCCAAAAGGCATAGACACATAACAGAAGGCTCCAAATGGAGTAATGAACACCGTCTTCTCCTGGTCCTTAACTGCCATTTTGCTCTGATGATAACCAGAGTAAGCATCTAAAAAACTCAAACGCTCACAACCTGCCGTAGCATCAATAATTTGATCAATACGAGGGAGAGTGAAGGGATCAGCCGGACAAGCTTTGTTTAAATCTGTATAGTCCACACACATACGCCAAGTGCCGTTCTTCTTGAGTACGAGCACCGGGTTAGCCAACCACTCTGGATGAAAGACTTCAATGATGAACCCGGCCGCCAAGAGCCGGGCTACTTCCTCACCAATGGCTTTACGCCTCTCCTCATTAAACCGCCGAAGAAACTGCTTGCCTGGCTTAAATTTTGGATCAACATTAAGAGTGTGCTCAGCGAGTTCTCTCGGTACACCCGGCATGTTAGAAGGTTTCCATGCAAAAATGTCCCGGTTCTCACGGATGAACTCGATGAGCGCGCTTTCCTATTTAGGATCCAGATTGGCACTGATGCTGAACTGCTCAGATGAATCGCCTGGAACAAAATCAACAAGCTTAGTCTCATCGGCTGACTTAAATTTCATTACCGGCTCATGCTCCGTGGTCGGGTTTTTCAAAGACGTCATATCTGCCGGGTCAACATTATCCTTGTAAAACTTCAATTCCTCTGCTGCACAAATAGATTCGGCGTAAGCAACATCACCTTCCCCGCATTCCAAAGCTATATTTCGGCTGCCATGAACCATAATGGTCCCTTTGTGACCCGGCATCTTGAGCTGTAAGTACGCATGACACGGCCGTGCCATGAACTTGGCGTAAGCCGGCCGCCCAAACAGAGCATGGTACGGGCTTCTGATCTTGACCACCTCAAAAGTCAACTTTCCGCCCTGGAGTTGTACTCATCTCCAAAGGCTACCTCCAGCTCGATCTTGCCAACTGGATGCGCCGACTTACCGGGCACCACACGATGGAAAACAGTATTGGACTGCTTAAGGTTTTTATCAGTTAACCCCATGCGGCGGAAAGTCTCATAATAGAGGATGTTGATGCTGCTACCTCCATCCATGAGCACTTTAGTGAACTTATACCCACCAACCTGAGGAGCCACCACCAAGGCCAGGTGACCCGGATTGTCAACCCGGGGAGGGTGATCTTCCCTACTCCATACAATAGGCTGCTCAGACCATCGCAATTAACGAGGAACTGCCGGCTCAACAGCGTTCACAACCCTCTTATGAAGCTTCTAGTCTCACTTGCATAAACTGGTAGTAAACACATGATATTGTCCACTATTGAGCTGCTTTGGATGGGTCTGGTATCCCCCCTGTCGTGGAATTGTCACGGCAGATGTTCTAGCGAAAGGACTTAGTAGTGGAGCCATCGCAACGGGTTAGCTTAAAGGGGTTAAACCGGACAAAGGACACGAGGGTTTATACTGGTTCGGCCCCTTGCAGTGAAGGTAAAAGCCTACGATCCAGTTGTTGTGGGATTGCTATGGTCTCGATGATCAGGAAGCGGAATCGCTTTACCTAGATCTCGAGTTGTTGTCTCTTGTCCTTGAACCGCCGCCGGGTCGTGCCTTTATATACACAGGTCGACGCCCGCCGGCTTACAGAGTCCCGATGCCGGTTTATACACATACCGACTCGGTGTCTACTTTGTCATACCTTACAATACAAGTCATGTGTTACATGGCGGTATATAGCTACAGGCCCTAGTCTATCTTTGGGCCTTGGGCCTTTGAGTCTCTGTAGCAGACCGCTTTATTCCTTGTCTTCATGGGCTTCAAATATAAACAATCCATTTGGGGGATAACCCGGCTTCCTTGGCCGGTTTATACCCAGTAGTAATATCCCCAACATTAGGCCCCAGATTGATTTGAACTGGTTCATGTCAATCTCCAAACCTTGAGAAAATTTCTTCCTCAACATCTTCGCATAAATCTTGTAAACCGCCATGACGCCATCATCCAGCATTTTGATAAACCGCCGTGACATCACCTGTTATTTAAAATGATATATATCTGTCCTTCATTATTGAACCTCCGAAAATCGAGGCGACAACCCTGTCACATATCCAACTGTTAGGCTCCTCGATTCTTGTGCTTGACCCTTATCCTTTCGCCTTTATAAATAGGGCCGAGGGTCCTTTCCATTTTCCCCCCTTGTCTCTTCGTCTCTTCTTCTTCCTCACGACTCCTCTGAGCCCGATCTCCGCCGCCGCCGTCGACTTTCACATCTGCATTGACCAGGGCTGCTGCATTAACCTGACCGTACCAGAACAACGCGGCGCTCCTCCGCTGCTCCACAGCCTCGGTAAGTACTCTTCCTCTTAAATATTAGATCTGCATTAGGGTTCCATAGTTCGTCGGTGTTCTTCGCTGTAAATACCTTTTTCTGCCTCGGATCTTATATCCTGATCTTGAAACTGATAGTAAAAACGAGTGATGATAGTTCAGCGCTCTTTTCCAACCTCAGAAAAGCTTCCTTTTACTGCCTGAGATCCCAATCAACAAACGTGTTCTTCCACTGCCACCATTTTAGGTTAAATTTATTTCCTCTTTTTAGGACTGTGGCAGATCCAAATTTATACCACCGATCTGTGAAATCTGTTTGCGCCATACTTAGAAATTTTTGTAGATCTGTAGCCTCTATACCACTGTGGGCGGTTTATCCTTTAAACTTTGATAACTCATCATATACCATTAGCCCTCTGTTAAACCGCCAACCTGCTTTAAATATCGAAATCCGGTTTAGTACACGCAATTGTTGCAAATGTCATCGTCTTCCATCATTGCACCGGTTTGTAAATTGTAAACATGAACTTTGAACTGGATATTAATCCTTTTTCCAGCTTATCACCAAAATGGCCAAACAATTCTGTTCTTGCAATTGGGTTCCTTCCCGGGTTACGGAAGCGCAGCTGGCTGGTTGTGTTGCAACGTGCGCTTTAGCAAATAAGGACACCATTCATTAGCGAGTCCCCGGTCCAGAATTTCCTCCTGAACCCCAAGACGGAGAAGTTGTTGTATTTACTAATCACCTGAGCCGAGGCTTCACTCCTCCCGGATCAAAATTTTTCCGTGACGTGCTCGCCAACTTTCAAATCCACCCTCAAGATATCGGTCCAAACTCCATATCCAATATTTGTGACTGGCAAGTATTCTGTGAAGTGTACCTGCAAGAGGAACCTACTGTTGATCTGTTCCGGGACTTCTTTTATCTAAACCGCCGTACTGATTTTACGGACGGCCCCAATACTGAACTAGGTGGGGTTTCAATTCAGAAGAGGAGAGATGTTGATTTCCCTCATGCCAAGCTTCACAATCATCCTAAGGACTAGAATCAGACTTGGTTCTACTGCCGCAATACAGCCCCGGTCAATGAAAATCCTTTGCCGAGTTATCGCCCACACCGGCTCACCAAAACTCATCCCTTTCCTCAACGGCTGACCGCCCAGGAGCGAGCAAGATACGCCCCTCAACTGGCAAAACTTAGGGCCTATGTTGCCAATCGGCTGACAGGCGTGGATTTCGTTCAATGCTGGGTTACGTGGAGTGTTTTGCCTTTAAGCCGGCGATCCGGTTTAATGTGTGAATACACAGGGGATTTGAAAGACCCTCAACGCCATATTGATATTCAGCTGACTGATGATGAAGTCACAGAAGCTGTTAAGAAGATGCTGGATGAGCCAATAGACGTCTGCAGCAAAACCGGGCTCAGTCCTTTTTATGCTAAGAACAAACCTCCAAAGGTAAAATTTACCGCATTGCTGTCTTAATCCGTACTTTGTTTAGAGATTCCTTGGTAACTTACTATCTGTCTATGCAGGCCGATGACCCATTCTGGAAAAGGAAATCCCAGGATAAACCGGCGAGAACTCATCGGCTCAAGACCAAGGCTCCAAAGAAACCTTCAAAAAAGAGAAACATTGAAACGTCTGAGCCACCTATTGATGATGATCAGGATAATCCGGATTCAGAGGTAGAACTTGACTCTCTCGGTTCATTTTTTATACACCTTATTGACAATGATCATTTTCAGGATGAAGCGGAAGCTAGCCATGCTGACGAGGTAATTATTCTTTCTTCTGATTCAAATCCTGAGCCAGTGACAAGAATCCGTCGAGCCATCCGGAAAGTAAAATTTTCATGTCCTCTTTCTTATCTGGATCCACACTTTATTTTGAAGACATAACAGCACGAAGCTCGCCGAACAACCCGGCATAGCGGCCAAGTGGTAACCTCCTCCGGTTTACCAAATTCTCCGGTCCGCAAACGTTGCCAAGAGGTTACTCATACTCCTGACCCCCTTTATCCCAAGGCGTGTTACTTCCGATATCCTCTTAATCCGTCTGACTCAAATTATCAGGGAACTTCCCATTCATCATCCGACGAGTCGTCAGCTACACAACTTCCTCCCCTCAAGACTGTCCCTGGGTAAGCATGACATACTTTAATCTTTTTGGTCTTGTATTATCTTATCATACTGATTTTCATGTCTGCTCTTTTCAGTGCCAAAGCTAGACCAAGCAAAAAGGCTAAATTGAATAAGCTGACCGATCATGATCCGGCCACTGAGCCGGAGAAAACCCCAGAAGCTATTGGTCCGGAGGCTAACACTGTCATTGATGATCCGGAAACTCAAGCAACCGACACGCTTGTTGAACCGGTAGAAACCAATCCAACAAACCAGTCAGCTGATCCACCAAGTCCAACTGTTGATCCGCCGAGCCCGGCTAAAGCATCTGATAAACCTCCAAGCCCTGCCAAAACTACAGACGACGACGTTGTCGTAACTGGCCTTAGTTTCAGCTCCCCTGGTTGTCCTGTCGCTTTATCAAAGCATAATGCCAAAGAAGAAATTTTTGCCATGGATAAGGGCAAATGGAAGCCTGAATTATCCAGCTATACCAACCTCAGCGCCCAAGAACTTCATTCTGGTTTTTTAAACCGCCTGTATACAAGCCGCGACTTTGAAGCCAGTTTAGTAGGCCCGATGAAGGAACGGTATGAGGTAAATGTCACTTTCCCTTTACATAAATATTCTAATATTCCTTTTGTTAGAGCTGGTCTAAAGTATCAACTCCAGTAGCCCCCAAGGGCCGGTTCATAACATTGGTTTGAACCGGGTCTTGAATTAATGTTTGCATTTTGCTGGTGTAGTTCCCATGAACCGGCTTATATCTTTTTAGAATGAACCGGTACATCCTATTAATCTCACCACTTATAATGATGACAATCCATCTGAATCTAAACAAATACGCATTAGCCCCCAAGTGTCAAGTAGATAACTTGTTATGTGCTTGAGACTTTTAAATTAGTAGCTGATAAGAAGCAATCCGCATTAGCCCCCAAGTGTCAAGTAGATAACTTGTTATGTGCTTGGGACTACAATGTTGTAATGCTAACTCATTACCTGTATTTTGCAGGCTGAGTTGTCCAAAAAAGACTCCCAAATCACTGATCTCTAAGGAAACATCAAGTCCCAGCAAGATGAAAGTTGCAAAGTTAAGAGCGAGCGGACCACCGCTTTAACAACCATGGAGCAGCTAAAGGAATTCTTCAAAAGCGAACGGGCAGATTGGGAAACTGAAAAAGCCACCTTGTTAAAGCGGGCAGAAGATGCGGAAAATGCCCTTAAACCGGTCACAGAAGAGCTTAGCAGCCTGAAGCGGCAGATCGATGCCATGACCTCTGCCATCTTTGGTAACAATCTCTTCAACATTATGTAACAACGCCAGTTATGAAAACTTCCGGTTTAATAATAATTTGATCCTCTTGCAGGTAGCCGTGTTATTCATCTTGGCACAGATATGCGCAAAAAGTTGAAAGCCGTCTATACTTTGGTAGAACAGCTATATACCGGCGTTCAACGAGCCATCTGCACCGCTTCCAATAACCATCCGCCCCCGTCGCTCACCAAGGAAACACTGCAAAAATTATCTATGCTGCCTGCCCGGATTGTGGAATTGAAGAAATCCGCTGCTAGGTCCGGTGCCCTTACTGCACTGACTCGCGCCAAGGCCTGGATATCTGACCTTGATCCAGAAGACATTGGTAATGGCTACCCAAGCCAGAAAGAGGACGGTTCAGAATTCAACAATGACGATCTCCGTGCCATCACAAGAGAGATGCGACCACTGGCAAGTAAATTGGCTGAAGACACTAACTTGTCAGTTTACCAGAATGTGTATGACACCAGCGACAAACGGATAAGTGCTCCAACTTATGACATGGAAAATCTGATCCCGCCGATTCGTAAGCACACTTACGCTCCTGATGTTGAACGATCTGCTCTTATACATGACGAAGCTGTCTTTCAAGCCTTAACAGGAATTGATTGGACAACTATTGACTTCCAGCCACTGGGTGGAGAGAAGGAGGATGAACCGGCGCAAGAAGATCCGCAACCTTCACGTCAACCTGAGGCAGAATCATAATCCGGAAGCCGGTTTAACTTGTTCCTATTGTCATCTTAGTGAAAAACAATCATTCTTTTGGGCAGTCCAAACACCTTGTAATAGGCTGGCTTGAACACCTGATCTGATATGCCATCGTGCATAATTATTGTGCACAATATCGTTAATCCATCATGCTATATTTGCTTATGACCCTTATCAGTTTTATACAGCCCTGTTTCTGCATAAAACAAACTGAAGAACTGTCCTGGCGGTTTATCGCTGGACGGGTCATAATGCCCAATATATAGCCAAGGTTTATAACTATAGCTGTCGTGGAATAGTCACGGCAGATGCCCTTGTGAAAGGACTTAATGGTGGAGCCATCGCAACTAGGAAGCTTAAAGGGGTTAAAACGGGACAAAGGACACGAGGGTTATACTGGTTCGGCCCCTTACGGTGAAGGTAAAAGCCTACTCCAGTTGAGGTGGAATTACTAGGGTTTCGATGACCAGGGAGCGAATCCGCTATGCCTGGCTACCGATTTGATGTTACTTGTCCTGAACCGCCGCTGGGTCGTCCCTTTATATAGAGAGGTTAATGCCCAGCGGCTCTCAGAGTCCCGGCCGGCTCATAAACAGTGTCCGGCTCGGACTCTTAACTATTCTTGCCTTATAATACAAGTCATGCCATAACGGCGGTTTATCACTACGGGCCTCAAGTCACCTATGGGCCTTAAGCCCTTACTGAACCGCCATCTTCAACCTCTCCTTGGGCTTCTGAATGATGAGTCGTCGCAACGTAACCCGGCCCATCCTTGGTGGGTTACACCAGTAGCTATATCCCCAACATTAGGCCCCAGATTGATTTGAACCGGTTCATGTCAGTCTTCAATACCTTAAGAAAAAATCCTCTGACTTCTGTTTGCGCCAAGGTTATAACCCGCCATGACGTCATCTCCTGGATTCTTGGTAACCCGCCGTGACGTCATCTGCCATTAATGCACGTTCTGCCCAACGTATCTCAACGGATCCTTATCTTAATAACCGTCCCGAAAACCGAGGCGCCTCTATAGCTGGATAATCATGCTTTCGGCCTCCTCGTTTCTCGCGCCCACTTATCAGCCTTCCCTTATAAATAGGCCCGACCGGGTCCTTTCTCATTCTTCCCTTTCCATCGTCTTCCTCCTCTCGACGCCTCAGAACCCGAGCTCCGCCGCCGCCGCCGCGCATCTCGTCTTCCTCAGCCTCGGCCGCTGCATCAACCTGAGCTAGTCTAGAGAACGGCGGCGACTCTCCGCAGTGAATCTGCAACTGTAAGTCTTCCTCTTCTCTTTTAGACGTCAGATCCGCATTAGGGTTCCGTGTTTCTTCCGTGTTCTTCGTAGTTCATCTCGGTTTCTTCATAGTTCTTCCACCGCGGTCTCTTTTGATCCGAAAAGCAGTACAGAACTCCTGCGGTAGTTGTTTCGCGTCCTTTTTCAATACTAGCAGATCCCTTTCACTTGCAAAAAGACCTCATTGGAGCATATGAACTCATCTGCACCAGTTTTTAGTTCTAGAAAATTTTCTTTTCTGCACGACCGTTTGATCCAAAATAATAGCTCCAGTCTATGAAACTTGTTTGTGCAACACTTAGGCAAAAACTGCATCTGTTAGCCATGACGGCTCTTATCGCCGGCTTATAAAGGCAATGCTCAATGAATAGTCCGGGTTACTCATAGTGGATTTGAATAATTTAATTGTTTATGATGCCCATGGCGGTTTAAACAATCTGACACAATTAGCCATATATCATTAGGCCCCTTCGTAAGCCGCCACCTTGAATATGAATTGAAATATTTTCGCCGGCTTAAAGTTGAACCGGAAACTTTATTTTGTCATAGGCTTCCATCCTTCACAATGCCGCCCAAGGCTCCCAAAGCACCCATCACATGCAACTGGGTTAGATCCAACGTCACCGATAGCATCTTAGTTGATTTTGTAAAGACTGGTTATCTGCCGAAGAAAGAGGTCATGTCCTATCGTGCTCCTGATCCGTCAGAAGAAAAACCTCATCCCAAGGACGGGGAAGTTGTCATCTTTACTGATCACATGAGCCGGGGCTTTGCTCCACCCGGCTCAAAAATTTTCAGAGATGTCCTGCACTTTTTTGACCCGCGACCTCAAGACATCGGACCCAATTCCATGTCAAAAAGCTGCAATTTCCAAGTGTTCTGTGAGGTGTACCTTGGAGAAGAACCCAGCTTATTACTCTTTAGAGAGTTATTTTATCTGAACCGCCAAAACGAATGTGCCAATGGGCCCAGCTTGGAACTCGGCGGAGTCTCAATCCAACGACGAAGAGATTGTCTCTTCCCTTATGTTGAGCCGCCAAGTCACCCTAAAGATTGGAACCAGACATGGTTCTACTGTCAAGACACTTCTCCGGCTGATGAGAACCCTCTGCCCGGCTTTCGCGCCCTGCGACTGGAGTAAAATCACCCCTTGCCAGATAAATTATCTCCAGCTGAACGTCAACCACTTGCTCCCACCATCAACAAGATCAAAGCTCTTCTGGGGAACGGCCTAAATGGCATTGATCTGGTCCGGGTTTGGATTGCCTGGCAGGTTATCCCCTTAAGCCGCCGCCCCAGCTTGATGTGCGATTACACTGGCCTGAACAATGATCCTCTACGGCACAGTCCCGACGACTTACCCGAAGACGTTGTTGATGACATGACCAAGTCTCTTCTGAACGAAAGCCGGGCCGATTGCGGGAAAGTGGGCTTAAGCCCGTTCTGCAAAGCTAACCCAGCTCCAGCAGTAAGCCATTAACTTGAGCATTTTACATCCCACCTTGATAATGTTGTCTTTACTCAAAAACCTTTGTTGCAATTTGCAGGATGATGATAAATTTTGGAAGGTCAAGTATGACCATGAGGCTGCAAAGAGAGCCAGAAAAGCTAAGAAAGCCGCCAGGAAAGCCGCTCCCCGTAAGAAGGGAAGCAAGCCTAGCGCCTCCGATATGTTTCATCTGGACGATACCTCCGAGTCAGAGGTAGCTCTTGACTCTTTAGGTTCCTTTTTTAACCATCTTATTGACACTTATTATCAGCAGGAGGATACAGGAGTGAGTACTGCAGTGATTGAAGAGGTAACCATAATTTCCTCCGACTCCGAGCCTTTGCCGAGACAGAAAGTCCGAAGAGTAACCCGGAAAGTAAGATTTTCACATCCTTTAGCTTATCAAGATCCTCAATTTCTTTTGAAGCGACAGATTCACGAAAGTCGGAGGCAGACCCGGACCAGCAAAGATGCAGACCTCTCCTCCGGCTTACCTGATGCAACAAGAAAACGCTGGACTGAGGATACCTCCGATTTACATTCTTTGTATCCTTTAGCGGGTTTCACTCGTCAATCACTCAATTCTCTGACTCAAACTATCAGGAGACTTCACCTTCTTCCGGCGACTCAATGCAATCTAACATGCTGGCTTTCAAAACCGCCCCAGGGTAATGATAATCTGTTTACCTTCTGTTTATCTTGTGTTTATCTTACTCATGTTTTTGTACTAACCCTTTGATTCCCAGTGTGCAAGTGAAGCCCAGTAAGAAGGCAACGAGAAGTAAGCCAGCCGACGAGCCGATCTTGGCTGAATCGGAGCTCAGAGCGGCTGCTGCCGATACTTCCGTTCCTGAGCCGCCGCCTGAACCAGCTCATGACGCTCCAACTTCCACCACTGATCCATCTGTCGAACAAACTATGGAAAGCTCTGAAAACTCGGAGATCCCCAGCTCGGCCATGATGGATGACCCGGAGGTTGAAATCACCCGGACGGACTTTGTTGAACCGGGGAGACCTACCGCGCTGGCCAAATGTTCTGCCAAAGAAGAACTTCTGGAACGCCGCAAAGCCAAACTGAACGTTACTAATTATGCTCATCTGAGTATTGGAGACATCATCACTGGCTATCTGAATCAAGTGCACAACAGCCGTGACTTGGAAATTGGCATGGTGAAGCAGATTCACCAAAAATCTGAGGTATAATTCTCATTGCTTATTCCTTAGTTATCTTAACTCTACCAGCCCCCAAATCTACTGCTTATGATCAAATATGTTGTAGACTTAACACCAGCTTAGTAATTACTGCAAGAAAACCGGCTTATCAGGTAGCACCCAAGGTCTGGCTTAGATAGCAGATTTGATCCAGCCCTCACCGTGTTTTAACCAAGTATTTGAACAACAATATGCATTAGCCCCCAAGTGCCAAGCACCTTTGCCTGCAAAGTGCTTGGGACTTACTTTCATAAACCGCCACTGTAAATAGAGCTCTTCAGCATACATTAGCCCCCAAGTGCCAAGTGTCTTTGCTTGCAAAGTGCTTGGGACTTAATATTGCATTATGATCACCCTAACTGTGACCCGGAATTTATACAGGCCGCCATTAATCAATTTGAGTCGGAGATCTCTGAACTGAAGACTCGATTGAAAACTCAAGAGAATGAGACCCAAAAGGCAAATTCCAAGTTTGAATTCAGTGTATCTGCTCAAGAGAAACTGAAAAAGAAGTTTGAAGCAGAAAGAAAGGCCTGGGCCGATGAAAAGGCCGCTTTGCTCAACCGGGCTGAACAAGCGGAGGCTACTCTTGCAGAAAGAACCGCCGAATTATCCTGCTTAAAACGCCATGTATCTCAGATGGTCTCAGCAATCCTTGGTAAGTTACTCTGCAAGTGTTAGCTATTTTAAATCTTTTTCAACAAGTATGTCAATTGTCATTAGCTCACCTGACTTTGCAATGCAGGCCCCAGGAGTTCCAATCTCAACGAGAGCATGCTGACAAAGCTGAAGGCCGTTTATACCCTGGTGGAACAACTCTACACCAGGTCACAACGTGCTTTAGCTGTCGTGGCTCTGTCAAATGAAGTTCCCACTCATCTGGCGGACGTGCTAAGGAGGCTTGCCGTGCTACCTCAACGATTCCAAGAACTGAGACGAGCTTCTGCAAGAGCCGGAGCCATAGCTGCATTAAGCCGGGCCAAGGCGTGGCTACCGGAGCTAGACCCGGCCGACATCGCCCTTGGGTATCCCAGCTTCAAGGAGGACGGCACTCCATTTGATCAGAGGGACTTCGCCGCTTGCGTGAAGGACATACGCCCTGTGGCCACTCTGATTGGCAACGATATAGATCTCACCAAGTATCAACCGGGTTATGATGCCGAGAATCAGAGAATTCCAACCCCGCGTTATGAAGCAGTCAGCCTGATCCCTCCAACTCGTAAGCATACCTTCGTCCCTGAAGTTGACCCGGCCGAGTTAATTGATGATGAAGCTGATTTTGAAGCCTTGAGTGGCATTGACTGGAAATCATCAACCTTCCAGGACAGGGAAACAGCCGGAGGAGCGGAAAGGGATGAACCGGAAGCTTCAGCCCAACAACACCTTTGATCCCTCAGGCGGCTCATGGTTATGTCATGATAAAAAACAATGCCTCACTTTTTGGACTCGGGGATTCATGTAATAGAGTAGGAAAATACTTAATTTTATCGTGCCATTGCGCATTTGTGTGGCGCTCAACACTTCTTAAGCCGCCATCTTATATTCACCCGTATTATACTGATCCTCTGCTTTCCTTGCTTTAATTGTCCTGCATATAGAACAAATCACAAGTATCTTGGCGGCTTACCGCCTGGAGGGTCATATATTTTACATATAACCCGGAGTAAGTAACAATCATAAAAACTGGTTCGCAATCATATCTTTGAGACATAATCATAACAGCATACCTGTGATCTTTCAATTATGCGGCCGGTTTATGCGATCCGAACAATGAGGTTGAGAACCCAACCCCGGTTTACCAGCACATATGATATTTATTATGCGCTATCAACGTTATTGATCAAGGTTAAGCCGGTGGAATAAACACCACCCGTGAACACTTTAGATATGATCAAAAAGAACGTCAAGTAAAATCCAAAAAATTGTTTGCAAGAAGAAATTTCAAAAAACCTTACGGCCTCTGGTTCGAATACGACCAGAAAACCGTCCCAAAGGGGTTAAGCTAAGATTTGAATACGATCATATAGCCCCCAGTGGCTTTGGCGTTGCCGGTCAAGAGGGTACCGACAGCTATGTTCTCTTTGGTTCGAATACGACCTATGTTTGAATAGGAAGCCCCCAAATGACCTTGAGAGTTGTTTAACGACACTGATTCGAATACGATCCACGTCAGTTCCCAAAGGGGGTTGAGCTATGATTCAAATATGATCAAGAAACTCCCAGTGAGCTCGGCAGTGTGCCAATCAAAAGGGTATCGACAACTATGTTCTCTTTGGTTCGGATACGACCTATGTTTGAACAGGAAGCCCCCTAGTGATCATAATTTTTAGCGGCTAGATTCGAATACGATCGTAAGCCGGATCAGCCCCCAAGTGACCATGTGAGATCATAATCGAAATAGCAATGACATATTTACCTTTGAGGGGAAAAAAAGGACAGAGGTCCTGCTTTATTATTTATCATAATATATACATTGTCATGGAAGTATGTACATTATGAGAGCCGGTGGCTCAAGTGTAATAAGGCCGAAGGTGAGCTATATTCCACGGCCGGCGGGTCTCCTCCTCCAACTTACGTGAATCTTTGTGCTCTCGAACATCGATGAGGTAGTATGACCCGTTGTGCAAGTTCTTGCTGACCACAAAGGGCCCTTCCCAAGGTGGGGATAACTTGTGTGCATCTGTTTGATCTTGGATGAGCCGGAGCACCAAGTCCCCTTCCTGAAAGGTTCTGGACTTAACCCGGCGGCTGTGATAGCGGCGCAGGTCTTGTTGGTAAATCGCCGAGCGAGCTGCTGCTATATCACGCTGTTCATCCAACAAGTCAAGAGCATCCTGATGCGCTTGTTTATTGTCCGTCTCAACATAAGCCGCCACACGAGGCGAGTCATGACGGATGTCGCTAGGGAGAACCACCTCGGCTCCGTAAACCATGAAGAAAGGCGTATAACCCGTAGATCTATTATGAGTAGTATTGATGCTCAATATCATAGAGGGTAACTCCTCCACCCAACAACCCGGCGTCCGCTGCAAAGGGACCAAAAGCCGGGGCTTGATGCCTTTCAAGATTTCCTGATTGGCTCTCTCAGCTTGACCATTGGACTGTGGGTGAGCCACTGATGACACATCAAGTCGAATATGCTCTCGTTGACAAAATTCTTCCATGGCGCCTTTAGACAGATTGGTACCATTGTCAGTTATAATGCTGTGTGGAAAACCAAAGCGAAATATCACCTTTTTCATGAACTGAACCGCCGTGGCCGCATCACACTTACTAACTGGCTCTGCCTCAACCCACTTTGTGAACTTGTCAACCGCCACCAAGAGGTGGGTCTTCTTATCCTTGGACCTTTTGAAAGGTCCAACCATATCAAGCCCCCAGACTGCAAACGGCCAAGTGATTGGAATCATCCTCAACTCTTGAGCTGGCACGTCAGCACGTCTTGAGAACTTCTGACAACCGTCACATTTACTGACCAAGTCCTCTGCATCAGCATGAGCCGTCAGCCAATAAAAACCGTGATGAAAAGCTTTGGCCACAAGGGATTTTGAGCCGGCATGATGGCCACAATCCGCCTCGTGAATCTCTCATAAAATTTCTTGCCCTTCCTCAGGGGAAACACAACGCTGAAAAGCCCCAGTGACACTGCGATGATGCAACTCGCCATTGGCAATTATCATTGACTTAGACCGCCGGGTTATTTTTCTGGCCAAAATTTCATCCTCAGGCAATTCTCCCCGGGTCATGTAAGCCAAGTATGGCACTGTCAAATCTGGGATAACATGAAGAGCCGCCACGAACTGTGCTTCAGGGTCTGGAACAGCCAACTCTTCCTCTGTAGGTAACTTGACAGAAGGGTTATGCAGAATATCCAACAAAGTATTAGGCGGCACCGGCTTTCGCTGAGAGCCCAGCCGGCTTAAGGCATCAGCCACCTCGTTCTTTCTGCGGTCAATGTGCTCTACATGGTAACCCTGAAAATGTCCGGCAATGGCATCAACTTCACGGCGATAAGCCGCCATGAGGGGGTCCTTGGAATCCCACTTGCCTGGTACTTGTTGGGCCACCAAATCTGAGTCGCCAAAGCACCTTACCCGGCTTAAGCTCATCTCCTTAGCCATCCGAAGACCATGGAGCAAGGCCTCGTACTCAGCTGCATTGTTAGTACAGGGAAACATCAACCGTAGTACATAACAAAATTTGTCACCTTGAGGGGAAGCTAACACGACTCCAGCCCCCGAGCCCTCCAATTGCCTGGACCCGTCGAAGTGAATAGTCCAGTATGTATTATCCGGTTTCTCTTCAGGCATCTGCAGCTCTGTCCAATCGTTGATGAAATCTACCAATGCTTGTGATTTGATAGCCGTGCGTGGCACATACTTTAGACCATGAGGCCCAAGTTCGATGGCCCACTTAGCGACTCTTCCTGTGGCTTCTCTGTTTTGGATGATATCTCCTAAAGGAGCAGAACTAACCACAGTGATAGTCTGGCCCTGGAAATATTGCTTAAGCTTCTGGCTTGCCATGAACACCCCATAAACAAGCTTCTACCAATGTGGATACCGTTGCTTGGACTCAATGAGTACTTCGCTGACGTAGTAAACCGGCCGCTAAACCGGATGTTCCTTACCCGCCTCCTTGCGCTCCACCACGACGGCCACACTGACGGCTCGTGTGTTAGCGGCTACATACAACAATAAGGGCTCCTTATCGACAAGAGCAGCAAGAACTGGCAGCTCAGCTAACTGCCTTTTCAAATCCTCAAAAGCAGCATTAGCATCATCACTCCAGACAAAGCCATTTGTTTTCTTCGTCATCTGATATAGTGGTATGGCCTTTTCGCCCAACCGGCTTATAAACCGACTCAAAGCAGCGATGCGACCTGCCAGACGCTGGACGTCATTTATGCACGCTGGCTTAGCCACAGAGGTGATTGCCTTGATCTTCTCCGGGTTAGCTTCAATGCCTCTCTGAGAAACCAGAAAACCGAAGAGCTTGCCTGCAGGAACACCAAACACACACTTGGCCGGATTAAGCATCATCTTGTAGACCCGGAGATTACCTAAGGTTTCCCTCAGATCGTCTATCAAGGTCTCCTTCTTTCTGGATTTTACCACAATATCATCCACATAGGCATGAACGTTGCGCCCAATCTGATTATGAAGACAATTCTGTACACACCGCTGGTAAGTTTCCTGGGCGCTCTTGAGCCCAAACGGCATAGACACATAACAGAAGGCTCCAAAAGGGGTAATGAACGCCGTCTTCTCTTGGTCCTTAACTGCCATTTTGATCTGATGGTATCCAGAGTAAGCATCCAAAAAACTTAAACGCTCACAACCTGCCGTAGCATCAATAATTTGATCAATACGGGGGAGAGCAAAAGGATCAGCCGGACAAGCCTTGTTTAAATCCGTATAATCCACACACATACGCCAGGTGCCGTTCTTCTTGAGCACGAGCACCGGGTTAGCTAGCCATTCTAGATGAAAGACTTCAACGATGAACCCGGCCGCCAAGAGCCGGGCTACTTCCTCACCAATGGCTTTCCGCCTCTCCTCATTAAACCGCCGGAGAAATTGCTTGATTGGCTTAAATTTCGGATCAATATTAAGTGTGTGCTCAGCGAGTTCTCTCGGTACACCCGGCATGTCGGAAGGTTTCCATGCAAAGATGTCCCGGTTCTCACGGATGAACTCGATGAGCGCGCTTTCCTATTTAGGATCTAGATTGGCACTGATGCTGAACTGCTTAGATGAGTCGCCTGGCACAAAGTCCATAAGCTTAGTCTCATCGGCCGACTTAAATTTCATTACCGGCTCATGCTCCGTGGTCGGCTTTTTCAAAGACGTCATATCTACCGGGTCCACATTATCCTTGTAACACTTTAATTCCTCTGTCGCACAAACAGATTCAGCGTAAGCAGCGTCACCTTCCTCGCACTCCAAGGCTATCTTTCGGCTGCCATGAACCGTAATGGTCCCATTGTGACCCGGCATCTTGAGCTGCAAATATACGTAACACGGTCGTGCCACGAACTTGGCGTAAGCCGGTCGCCCAAATAAAGCATGGTATGGGCTTCTTATTTTGACCACCTCAAAAGTCAGTTTTTCCGCCCTGTAGTTGTACTCATCTCCAAAGGCTGCTTCCAGCTCGACCCTACCAACTGGATATGCCGACTTACCGGGCACCACACCATGGAAAACAGTATTGGACTGGCTGAGGTTTTTATCAGTTAATCCCATACGACGGAAGGTCTCATAATAGAGGATATTGATGCTACTGCCTCCGTCCATGAGTACCTTAGTGAATTTATACCCACCAACTTGAGGAGCCACCACCAAGGCCAGGTGACCTGGATTATCAACCCGGGGAGGGTGATCTTCCCTACTCCATACAATTGGCTGCTCAGACCATCGCAAGTAACGTGGAACTGCTGGCTCAACAGCGTTCACAGCCCTCTTATGAAGCTTCTGGCTCGCTTGCACAAACTAGTAGTAAACACAGGATATTGTCCACTATTGAGCTGCTTTGGATGGGTCTGGTAACCCCCCTGCTGCTGCTGCTGATTACCCTGGCCAGATTGCTGGTTAAAACCACCGTGATTACCTTGAGAATTCTGAAAATTGGAATTGGAACCGCCGCCCGGGCCATGAAAACTGCAGCCACCTGAGCCACCGCCCTGCCCATTGTTACCGTTGAACATGTTGGAATTCTTGAAAGCTTTCATGATCGCGCAGTCTTTCCATAGATGAGTGGCCGGCTTCTCCCTAGAGCCATGCCTTGGGCAGGGCACATTTAACAATTGCTCAAGCGTCGGGCCAGACCTGCCAGACCGGGGAGGCTGTCTCCCCTTACGTCGGTGATTGTTACCCTGCGTGTTGGTGTTGGCCACAAACTCCATACCATCATCGGCCTTACGCTTATTACCTCCCTGACTTGCCGGGTTATGCTGAGGGCCCTTGCCGTTGCCATTCTTCTTTCCCTTCCCTGTCTTTTCCTCATCGGACGCGGGATCCTTGGTACTATTAGAGTCGGCGTACTTGACCAGAGCCGTCATCAGCCTACCCATATCGTTGCAATCACGCATGAGCCGCCCAAGCTTCATCTTCAGGGGCGCAAAACGACAATTTTGCTCCAACATGAAGACCGCAGAGCCGGCATCCATCTTATCAGACGAATGTATTATTTCTTTGACCCGACGTACCCAATGGGTTGTAGACTCGCCCTCTTGCTGCTTGCAGTTAGTCAAATCCACAATTGACATAGATTGCCTACATGTATCTTTGAAGTTTTGGAAGAACTGGGCCTTCAGCTCTGCCCATGACCCGATGGAATTAGGTGGCAGTCCCTTCAACCAAGTGCGGGCAGTCCCATCCAACATCATGGTGAAGTATTTGGCCATTGCTGCTTCGCTGACCTCCAGCAACTCCATAGCCATCTCGTAGCTTTCAATCCATGCTCCGGGCTGTAAATCAGCCGTGTAATTAGGTACCTTCCTAGGTCCTTTGAAATCGTTGGGCAGACGTTCGTTACGGAGAGTCGGCACGAGACAAGGGACACCTCCGGTCCTCGTAGCTATGCCTGCCTCGATAGAAGCCGTCGGATAAACCGGGAGGGGTTGGTAAGCTGTCTGCTGAGCCGCCTGCTCCGCCTCTTGACATGCTCTGTCTTGGTCTACCGCGTTAAAGGCTCCATTATGCGCCGGGCCGTGGCCAGCTGGCAAGTCACGGCGCCGGACGTTGCCTGATCCGGTCGCTGAAACCATGTGTCTGCTATAACTTGGGCTCCGGCTTGCACGAGGGGTTGAATGAATCCTGTCCCGGCTATATGAATATGCCTCCTGTTGTGCCAGAGCCGTCTGAAGAAGTTCTGTGACCCTGTGGGTTTCGACCGCCGTTGGAGAGTCACCCTCGACTGGGAGAGCCGCCAGTCGCGCCGCTGCAGCGATCATGTTTTCCAACGGATTAGAATAATGACCCGGCGGTATTGGCACCTATTGAGGTGGGGCAGTATTCACACGGGGAGGCCCCATCACTTGTGGCTGAACCGACGTTCCAGCCCCGAGTGCCGTGATTTCTGGCGGGTTACTGGGCCCTGCACCGGGCGTGTTGAAGAGGTTTCGAGGATCATAAACCGGAGGGAGCCAAGATTGAGCCTTCTGATGCCTCCTTCTCATGATCTCATTGGATGCGTTCTGATCCATCGTGAGCGAGAAAGACTGCGCCTGAATCAGTTGAGTCTGGGCGTCTAGAGCCGCTCGTTCTGCAGCCATCCTGATTCCTTCCGCTGCCAGATCTTCCTTGGCTCGTGCTATATCCAGCTTTAACTGTGCCACCTCCGCCTCATGTTGAGCTTGATCCACTGGGACGACCGTGGCGGTTAGCAGGGCAGTCATCTTATCCATGAGATCCATCAGCACCTGAGCCGGTGAATGCGCAGGGCCTCCTGCCCCAGCGGCGGAGTTTTGAACAGGTTGCGTGCCGGCCATGAAGATTCCAACCCGGCTTGGCGGCTCAAAAGGGTCCGGAATACTGTCGCCATCGGAACAAGCCCCGAGCCTGCCGTCTTGAAGTTGATACAACGAGTCCGTCTCACCTGTGGATGATTCATCATCAGAGCAGATGGCCGTCTCATCGCTAGATCTAGATCCTTCAGAAAGTCCTCCGTGGATGCATCCCACGAAAGCACGTTCCAAGGCGGGCAGAGTCCGGGCGGGTCTCGCACGCTGAGCCATCTCGATGAGGCCGGTGCCGATGTCCGGCTCAGGGCCCGGCTCGCCGATCTTGCCAATGAAAATGTGGATTCCGCCGAAGGGGACCCGGTACCCATACTCGATTGAGCCGGCGTCGGGACCCCAGCCTGCGTCGTTGATGTAGAGCTTGCCGCGATGACTCTTGGTCATCCGGCCCACATCGTATCCCATGAGCCCTTCGAAGCTGCCCTTCAAGAACTCAAATCCACCGTGCGCTGGCCCCACGGTGGGCACCAACTGTCGTGGAATAGTCACGGCAGATGCCCTTTTGAAAGGACTTAATCATGGAGCCATCGCAACTAGGAAGCTTAAAGTGGTTAAAACGGGACAAAGGACACGAGGGTTATACTAGTTCGGCCCCTTACGGTGAAGGTAAAAGCCTACTCCAGTTGAGGTGGAATTACTAGGGTTTTGATGACCAGGGAGCAAATCCGCTATGCCTGGCTACCGATTTGATGTTACTTGTCCTAAACCACCATTGGGTCGTCCCTTTATACAGAGAGGTTAACGCCCAGCGGCTCTCAGAGTCCTGGCCGGCTCATAAACAGTGTCCGGCTAGGACTCTTAACTATTCTTGCCTTATAATACAAGTCATGCCATAATGGTGGTTTATCACTACGGGCCTCAAGTCACCTATGGGCCTTAAGCCCTTACTGAACCGCCATCTTCAGCCTGTCCTTGGGCTTCTGAATGATGAGTCGTCGCAACGTAACCCGGCCCATCCTGGGCGGGTTACACCAGTAGCTTTAAATAATGAAATATGAAACATATCATACCTGTGATATTGAATCACCTTGTTGGTTTTACCAACATTGTTGTAATAAGGGTGATGACCCAAATATTGAGTATTGACAACTCAAATCATGTTATGCTGATATACAATAAATCATGCCGGGTTATGATAAACACCAGATGATCATCCTGGCAACTTATAGTTAACTCCAGGCCGGGTTAAATGAACACCGGTTTATATTGATGACTTATAGTCAGGCCGGTTCCATTGGACACCGGTTTAGCTCAAAACTTTTAACAAGGGAGAAAAAGCTGACAAATAAAAACCAAAGAAAAACCTGTAGTCGAGGCTTTTCAAGGGCTGCAAGGCCCAAATGCGAGGCTTTTCATGGGCTGCCAGGCCACTGAGTTAAACCGTTTTACAAAGCCTTTTAAGATGGTCCTCAATCCTTAACCAATCGCCGGTCTATCATTGACAAGTTCAGGGTCATATTTGATTGACTTGTCAAGTTGGCGGGTCATACCAGGTTTACCTGGGCGGAGTGACTTACTTAATGAAGGCAGGTTAACCCGGGGTTTTAGGTGTATACACCAGGCTTCCAAGCCATGGCTTGATAGCCTATTGCAAGTGTAGATTTCTTTGTTCATTGTGATAACAAAGAATCCCCAAGCAACATTTTGAGCTGTGCTCAACGGGTGCCTATGTTTGAGTTGTTCTTTACAACACTCTTTGGCCCCTAAGTAATGGCTTTGCGCCAGCCAAGAGGTGTGACCATGGTTCAAATATGACCAAGGCCCCAAGTGACTTACTTTCGTGGCTTTGAGCCAGCCAAGAGGTGTGACCATGGTTCAAATACGACCAGGCCCCCAAATGACTTTTCTTTTGTGGCTTTGAGCCAGCGAAGAGGTGTAGCTATGGTTCGAATACGACCAAGCCCCCGAGTGACTTATATTGATAGACAGCTGTAAAAGCCGAATCAAGGGGTAAACCGGATGTCGCTTTACCAACAGAAACCTCCGTGTAACCACTCATGATATGGGAAAATAACAGATACCCCGCTTTAGCTGGGGCTCCGGTTTATTATACTGATCATAATATATACATCGTCAAAATATGTACATGATAGGAGCATATGGCTCAGGTGTAGTAAGGCCGTAGATGAGCTATGTTTCACGGACGGATCGTCTCCTCCTCTGACTTGTGTGAGTCTTTATGCTCTCGAACATCAATGAGGTAATATGATCCGTTGCTCAGATTCTTGCTGACCACAAAGGGCCCTTCCCAAGGTGGGGATAACTTGTGCATATCGGTCTGATCTTGGATAAGCAGGAGCACTAAGTCGCCTTCTTGAAAAGTTCTGGTTTTAACCCGGCGGTTGTGATAACACCACAGGTCTTGCTGATAAATCGCCGAGCGAGCCGCCGCTATGTACCGTTTCTCATCTAACAGGTCCAACGCATCTTGGCGTGCTCTTTCATTGTCCGCTTCAACATAAGCTGCCACCCGAGGCGAATCATGGCAAATATCACTTGTGAGGACTGCTTCCGCTCCATACACCATGAAGAAGGGTGTATAACCAGTAGACCTGTTGGGGGTGGTGTTAATGCTCCATAAAACGGAAGGCAACTCTTCCACCCAACAACCCGGCGTCCTCTGCAAAGGAACCATAAGCCAGGGTTTGATACCCTTTAGGATTTCCTGATTGGCTCGCTCCGCTTGACCATTAGACTGGGGGTGGGCCACTTAAGACACATCAAGCCTGATGTGCTCTCTTTGACAGAACTCCTCCATAGCACCCTTGGAAAGATTCGTGCCATTGTCTATTATAATGCTGTGTGGAAAACCAAAGCGGAATATCACCTTCTTCATGAATTGAACCGACGTGGCTCCATCACACTTGCTAACTGGCTCTGCCTGCACCCACTTGGTAAATTTATCAACTGCCACCAAAAGGTGGGTCTTCTTATCCTTAGATCTCTTAAAAGGCCCAACCATATCAAGCCCCTAGGTTGCAAATGGCCAAGTGATTGGAATCATCCTCAATTCCTGGGCCGGAATATGAGCCTGGCGTGCAGACTTCTGACAGCCATCACACCTTTTGACCAAGTCCTCAGCATCAGCATGAGGCGTCAGCCAATAGAAACCATGACGAAAAGCCTTAGCCACCAGGGATTTTGAACCGGCATGATGACCGCAATCACCTTCGTGGATTTCGCGTAAAATTTCACGGCCTTCTTCAGGAGAAACACAGCGTTGAAAAGCCCCCGAGACACTACAATGATGTAGCTCGCCATTAACAATAGTCATGGACTTGGAACGCCTGATTATCTGCCTGGCCAGCACTTCATCCTCTGGTAACTCGCCCCGGTTCATATACGCCAAATATGGGATCGTCCAATCCGGGGTGACGTGGAGGGGCGCCACCAACTGAGCCTCCGGATCAGGAACAACTAAATCCTCCTCCGTGGGCAGCTTGACCAATGGGTTATGCAAAACATACAGAAAAACATTGGGCGGCACCGGTTTACGCTGAGAACCCAGCCGACTTAAAGCGTCCGCCGCTTCATTCTTTCGCGGTCCACATGATCAACCTGATAACCCTTGAAGTGACCTGCAACAATGTCCACCTCTTGACGATATGCTGCCATGAGGGGATCTTTGGAGTCCCAAGTACCAGAGACTTGTTGAGCCACCAGATCCGAGTCACCGAAGCACTTAACCCGGCTCAGATTCATTTCCTTAGCCATCCGAAGACCATGGAGCAGGGCCTCGTACTCAGCTACATTGTTAGTACAAGGAAACATCAAGCGGAGAACATAACAAAATTTGTCACCTCGAGGGGAAGTAAGAACCACTCCAGCCCCCGAGCCCTCCAATTGCCTGGATCCGTCAAAGTGAATCGTCCAGTATGTGTTATCCGGTTTATCTTCCGGCACCTGCAACTCAGTCCAGTCATTGATGAAATTGACGAGCGCTTGAGACTTGATAGTCGTGCGAGGCATATATTTTAATCCGTGAGGCCCAAGCTCAATAGCCCACTTAGCAACCTGGCCAGTCGCTTCTCTGTTCTGGATGATATCTCCCAAAGGAGCAGAACTGACCACAGTAATGGGATGGCCCTGAAAGTACTGCTTCAGCTTCCAGCTCGCCATAAAAACCCCATATACAAGCTTCTGCCAATGTGGATATCTTCGCTTTGATTCAATGAGCACCTCACTGATATAATAAACCGGCCGTTGAACCGGATACTCCTTTCCTGCTTCCTTGCGTTCCACCACAATGGCCACACTGACAGCCCGGGCATTAGCAGCCACATATAACATCAATGGTTCCTTGTCAATGGGAGCAGCAAGAACAGGGGGTTCGGCGAGCTACCACTTTAGAGCCTCAAATGCTTCATTAGCTGCCTCACTCCAGACAAAGTTATCCACTTTCTTCAACATTTGATATAAAGGGATGGCCTTCTCCCCAAGAAGACTGATAAACCGGCTCAAGGCTGCAATCCGGCCTGCCAGGCGCTGAACATCATTGATACACTTCGGTTTAGCCAGTGAAGTAATAGCCTTGATTTTCTCCGGATTAGCTTCAATGCCCCTGTTAGACACTAGGATACCCAAAAGCTTGCCTGCCGGTACGCCGAAAACACACTTGGCCGGGTTGAGCATCATCTTATAGACCCGGAGATTATCAAAGGTCTCCTTCAAGTCATCTATTAATGTTTCCTCCTTCCTGGATTTCACCACAATATCATCCACATAAGCATGAACGTTGCACCCGCTCTGATTATGAAGACAATTCTGGACACAACGCTGATAAGTTGCCTGGGCACTCTTGAGCCCAAAGGGCATAGACACATAGAAGAAGGCTCCAAAGGGAGTTATAAAAGCTGTCTTCTCCTAGTCCTTAACTGCCATCTTGATCTGATGATAACCTGAATAAGCATCCAAAAACTCAAACGCTCACAACCCGCCGTAGCATCAATGATTTGATCAATACGGGGGAGGGCAAAAGGGTCAGCTGGACACGCTTTGTTCAAATCCGTGTAATCCACACACATACGCCTGGTGCCATTCTTCTTAAGCACCAGCACGAGATTAGCCAACCACTCCGGATGAAAAACTTCAATAATGAACCCTGCTGCCAAGAGCCGGGCTACCTCCTCACCAATGGCCTTGTGCCTCTCTTCATTGAACCGGCGAAGGAACTGTCGAACCGGTTTAAACTTGGGATCAATATTAAGGGTGTGCTCAGCGAGTTCCCTTGGTACACCAAGCATGTCAGGAGGCTTCCATGCAAAGATATCCCGATTCTCATGGATGAACTCGATGAGCGTGCTTTCCTATTTCGGATCCAGATTCGCACTGATGATGAACTGCTTGGATGAATCGCCAGTCACAAAATCAACCATCTTAGTCTCATCCGCTGATTTAAACTTCAAAGTCGGATCATGCTCTGTAGTGGGTTTCTTCAACGAAGCCATATCAGCCGGATCAACATTGTCCTTATAGAATTTCAGCTCCTCAGCCGCACAAACAGACTCAGCATAGGCCGCATCACCTTCCTCACACTCCAAAGCGATCTTGCGGCTTCCATGTACTGTGACCCGGCATTTTGAGCTGCAGATAAACATAACAGGGTCGTGCCATGAACTTAGCATAAGCCGGCCGTCCAAACAGGGCATGATACGGGCTTTGGATTTTCACCACTTCAAAAGTTAATGTATCTGATCTTGAATCATACTCATCTCCAAAAGTGACCTCCAGAGCTATCTTACCAACTGGATAACCTGATTTGCCAGGCACCACACCATGGAAAACATTGTTCGACGGTTTAAGATTCTTAACTGTCAATCCCATACGACGGAAGGTGTCATAATACAAGATGTTGATACTGCTGCCTGCATCCATGAGCACCTGAGTGAACTTATAACCTCCAACCTGAGGTGCCACCACCAACGCTAGATGTCCCAGATTGTCAACACGGGGCGGGTGATCCTCTCGGCTCCAGACAATAGGCTGCTCAGACCATCGCAAGTAACGAGGCACTACCGGTTCAACAGAATTCACCGCCCGCTTATGAAGCTTCTGATCACGTTTGCATATGCTTGGTGAAGACGTGGTATTGTCCACTATTCAACTGCTTCGGGTGACTTTGGTACCCTGACTGCTGCTGCTGCTGTCCTTGCTGGTTATATCCACCCTGGTTGCTCTGATTGCCTTGATTGCCATGTCCACCCTGATTGCCCTGGAATCCTGATCCGGAGTTGCCTCCTCCATAACCCGGCCCGTAGGACCCGGATCCTGAACCGCCGGATGGTCCGTTGTCATTCCGGAAGAAATCTGAATTTTTGAACTCACACATGATATAACAATCTTTCCAGAGGTGCGTGGACAGTTTCTCCTGCGTTCCATGCTTCGGGCAGGGTTGGTTCAACAAGTAATTCAGGCGCTCCGGATTAGGACTGGGCTCTGTCCTTCTTGGGGGCGGCTTTCCCTTACGACGCTGACCATTACCCTGTGTATTGGTGTTAGCGACAAAATCAGAATGAGGATCTGCTTTCCGCTTACCATTTTATTGTGGCCCGTCGGGTTATGCTGCTGCCCCTTGGTGTTGCCGTTCTTCTTTCCCTTCCCCGGTTTGTCATCGTCAGACTCGGGGTCCTTGGTACTATCAGAATCAGCATACTTAACCAGAGCAGCCATAAGTGTTCCCATGTCATTGCAGTGCCGCTTGAGCCGTCCTAGCTTCAATCTCAAAGGTTGAAAACGGCAATTACCCTCCAATGTTAAAATTGTTGAATCAGCTTTGATGCGGTCCAATGAATGCAAGATCTCTGAGACCCGGCGCACCGAACGGGTTGTTGACTCACCTTCTCCCTGAACGCAGGCAGCTAAATCCACAATTGACATGGGCTGCTTGCATGTGTCATTGAAATTGGCGATAAACTAGGCTTTCAACTCGGCCCATCACCCAATGGAATTAACTGGTAAACTTTTCAACCAGGTGCGAGTTGTTCCGTCCAACATCATAGCGAAATATTTCGCGCATGCCGCTTCATCCACATCTAGCATCTCCATTGCCATCTCATAACTCTCAATCCATGACTCGGGGGCCAGATCGGCCGTCTAGTTAGGCACCTTACGGGGGCCCTTGAAATCCTTGGGCAGCCGTACATTACGTAAGGCTGGGACGAGGCAAGGCACTCCCCAAGAACTGAAAGTAAAGCCCTGTTCCACGGAAGCTGTCGGACGAACCGGAGTGAGCTAACGGTCCTGCGCTGCTAACTCGGTTTCTTGATGTGCTCTGCCATGGTCCACCACATCCTGAGCATTTGCTCCACCACGCGCTGGATTAGGCCCTCGAGGGGCGTCTCGGTTCCGCGCACTGCTTGACACAGCCGGTTCATCGATGTGCCTGCTGTAACTCTGGCTCGGGCATGGGGTTGAATGAATTCTGTCTCGGCTATCAAAATAGGCCTGTTGCTGAACCATAGCTGTTTGAAGAAGATCCCTGGCGCGCCGCGTTTCAACCGCCGCTGGGGACTCGCCCTCCATAGGAATAGCCGCCAATCATGACGCAGCGGCGATCATGTTATCCAAAGGGGTGGAGAAGTGACCCGGTGGTGGCGGTCCATACTGCAGTGGGCCATGGTTCCATCGAGGGGGCTCCGTCGCCCGTGGCTGGCCCGGTGCGACGGTCCTTGGCGTCTCCATCCGGTTCACTGCCGCCGGATTACTGGTTCCTGCCCCCGGCATGCCAAAGAGATTCATTGCCTCATAAACCGGTGGTAGTTGCGACCGATGCCTTCTCCTTAACACGTTGTTTGAAGCGTTCTGATCCAACATGAGCCGGGAATTTTCCGCCTGAATCCGTTGTGCTTGCGTTTCTAAAGCGGCCCGCTCCTCAGCCATCCTGGTTCCTTCAGCCGCTAGGTCCTCCTTAGCCTGAATTATTTGATCCTGCAGTTTAGCCACCTCCGCATTATGCTGATCTTGGGTGTCGGCGGTAACTGGCGCGGCTAGTAAGGTCGTCAAGGCGTCCAATAAACTAGACAAGATTTGGGCCGGTCAGCGCGCGGGGCCTCCTGCCCCAGTTGCCGATCCGGAAATTATTGCTGCCGCAGCTGAAGATTGCAACATGGGCTGAGTTCCAGCCATGAAGATCGCAATCCGGTTCGACGGCTCAAGGGGGTCCGGAATACTGTCGCCATCGGAACAGCCCCCAAACCTGCCGTCTTGCAGTTGGTACAGTGACTCGGTCTCTCCGGTGGAAGACTCGCCATCTGAGTAAACGACGGTCTCACCATCGGACGCCCGTTCATGTTTCGTACCATTGATGAATCCTACAAACGCACGCTTCATGGCGGGCTGAACCCGGGCAGGACTTGCACGCTGAGCCGTTTCGACGAGGTCGGTGCAGATGTCCGGCTCAGGGCCCGGTTCGCCAATCTTGCCAATGAAGACGTGAATTCCTCCAAAGGGGACCCGGTACCCGTACTCGATTGAGCCGGCCTCGGGGCCCCAGCCTGCATCGTCGATGTAGAGCTTTCCGCGACGACTCTTGGTCATCCGGCCCACAGCGTATCCCTTGAGCCCTTCAAAGTTGCCCTTCAAGAACTCGAAACCATCGCGCGATAGCCCCACGGTGGGCGCCAACTGTCGTGGAATTGTCATGGCAGATGTCCTAGCGAAAGGACTTAGTCGTGGATCCATTGCAACGGGTTAGCTTAAAGGGGTTAAACCGGACAAAGGACACGAGGGTTTATACTGGTTCGGCCCCTTGCAGTGAAGGTAAAAGCCTACGATCCAGTTGTTGTGGGATTGCTATGGTCTCAATGATCAGGAAGCGGAATCGCTTTACCTAGATCTCGATTTTTGTCTCTTGTCCTTGAACCGCCGCCGGGTCGTGCCTTTATATACATAGGTCGACACCCGCCAGCTTACAGAGTCCCAATGCCGGTTTATACACATACCGACTCGGTCTCTACTTTGTCATACCTTACAATACAAGTCATGTGTTACATGGCGGTTTATAGCTACAGGCCCTAGTCTATCTTTGGGCCTTGGGCCTTTGAGTCTCTGTAGCAGACCGCTTTATTCCTTGTCTTCATGGGCTTCAAATATAAACAATACATTTGGGGGATAACCCGGCTTCCTTGGCCGGTTTATACCCAGTAGTAATATCCCCAACACCCCCTGCTGCTGCTGCTGACTACCCTGGCCAGATTGCTGGTTAAAACCACCTTGATTACCTTGAGAATTCTGAAAATTGGAATTTGAACCGCCGCTCGGGCCATGAAAACCGCCGCCACCTGAGCCTCCGCGCTGCCCATTATTACCGTCGAGCATGTTGGAATTCTTGAAAGCCTTCATGATCGTACAGTCTTTCCATAGATGAGTGGCCGGCTTTTCCCTAGTGCCATGCCTTGGACAGGGTTCATTCAACAATTGCTCAAGCGTGGGACCTGACCCGCCAGACCGGGGAGCTGGTATCCCCTTACGTCGTTGATTGTTACCCTACGCGTTGGTGTTAGCCACAAATTCCAAACTATCATCATCCTTACGTTTGTTACCTCCTTGATTCGCCGGGTTATGCTGAGGGCCCTTGCCGATGCCATTCTTCTTTCCCTTCCATGTCTTTTCTTCATCAGATGCGGGATCCTTGGTACTATTAGAGTCGGCGAACTTGACCAGAGTCGCCATCAGCGTACCCATATCATTGCAATCACGCTTGAGCCGCCCAAGCTTCATCTTCAGAGGCAAAAAACAGCAATTTTTCTCCAACATTAAGACTGCAGAGCCGACATCCATCTTATCAGACGAATATATTATTTCCTTGACCCGGCGGACCCAATGGGTTGTAGACTCGCCTTCTTCCTGCTTGCAACTAGTCAAATCCACAATTGACATAGGCTGCTTGCATGTATCCTTGAAGTTTTGAATGAACCGGGCTTTCAGCTCTGCCCATGACCCGATGGAATTAGGTGGCAGTCCCTTCAACCAAGTGCGGGCAGTCCCATCCAACATCATGGTGAAGTATTTGGCCGTCGCAGCGTCACTGACCTCCAGCAACTCCATAGCCATCTCGTAGATTTCAATCCATGCTCCGAGCTGTAAGTCGGCCGTATAATTAGGTACCTTCCTAGGTCCTTTAAAATCCTTGGGCAAACGTTCGTTACGGAGAGCCGGCACCAGACGGGGAACACCTCCGGTCCTCGTAGCTATGCCTGCCTGATAGAAGCCGTTGGGTAAACCGGAAGAGGCTGGTAAGCTGTCAGCTGAGCCGCCTGCTCAGCCTCTTGACGCGCTCTGTCCTGATCCACCACGTTAAAAGCTCATTTGTGCGCCGGGCCATGCCCGCCTGGCTGGTCACGGCGCTGGGCGCTACTTGAGCCGGCCGTCGAAACCATATGCCTGCTATAACTTGGACTCCGGCTTGGACGAGGGGTTGAATGAATCCGGTCTCGACTATATGAATATGCCTCCTGTTGTGCCAAAGCCGTCTGGAGAAGTTCTCTGACCCTGCGGGTTTCAACCGCCGTTGGAGAATCGCCCTCGACCGGGAGAACCGCCAGTCGTGCCACTGCAGCGATCATGTTCTCCAATGGGTTAGAATAATGACCCGGTGGTGTTGGTATGTATTGAGGTGGAGCAATATTCACACGGGGAGGTCCCATCGCCTGTGGCCGAACCGGCGTTCCAACCCCGGGTGCCACGGCCTGATTCAACCATGGCGGGTTACTGGGTCCTGCATCAGGCGTGTTGAAGAGGTTTCGAGGATCATAAACCGGAGGGAGCCGAGACTGAGCCTTCTGGTATCTCCTTCTCATGACCTCATTGGACGCATTCTGATCCATCATGAGTCAGAAAGTCTGCGCCTGAATCAGCTGAGTCTGGGCGTCCAGAGCCGCCCGCTCTGCAGCCATCCTGAATCCTTCCGCTGCCAGATCTTCCTTGGCCTGCTCTATATCCAGCTTTAACTGTGCCACTTCTGCATCATGTTGAGCTTGATCCGCTGGGATGACAGTGGCGGTTAACAGGGTGGTCATCTTATCCGTGAGATCCATCAGCACCTTAGCTGGCGAATGCACAGGGCCTCCTGCCTCGACTGCTGCTGACCCGGAGATCATTGCTGCCGCAGCTATGGAGTCTTGAATAGGCTGTGTGCCGGCCATGAAGATTCCAACCTGGCTCGGCGGCTCAAAGGGGTCCGGAATACTGTTGCCATCGGAGCAGCTCCCAAGCCCGCCGTCTTGAAGTTGATACAACGAGTCCGTCTCACCTGTGGACGACTCACCATCAGAATAGATGGCCGTCTCACCACCAGATGCAGATCCTTCAGAGAGTCCTTCGTGGATGCATCCCACGAAGGCACGCTTCATGGCAGGCAGAGTCCGGGCGGGTCTCGCACGCTGTGCCGTCTCGACGAGGTCGGTGCAGATGTTTGGCTCAGGGCCCGGCTCACCGATCTTGCCAATGAAAACATGGATTTCGCCGAAGGGGACCCGGTACCCATACTCAATTGAGTCGGCGTCAGGGCCCCAGCCCGCGTCGTCGATGTAGAGCTTGCCGCGACGACTCTTTGTCATCCGGCCCACAGCGTATCCCTTGAGCCCTTCGAAGCTGCCCTTCAAGAACTCAAATCCACCATGCGCTGGCCCCACGGTGGGCGCCAACTGTCGCGGAATTGTCATGGCAGATGTCCTCGTGAAAGGACTTAGTCGTGGAGCCATCGCAACAAGGAAGCTTAAAGGGGTTAAATCGGGACAATGGACACGAGGATTATACTGGTTCGGCCCCTTACGGTGAAGGTAAATGCCTACGATCCAGTTTGGAGTGGGATTGCTTATGTCTCGATAACTAGGGAGCGAATCGCTTGACCTAGCTCTCGATCTGCTGTTCCTTGCCCTGAACCGCTGCTCGGTCGTCCCTTTATATAAAGAGGTTAACGCCCAGCGGCTCTCAGAATCCTGGCCGGCTCATAAACAGTGTCCGGCTCGGTCTCTTAACTATTCTTGCCTTACAATACAAGTGACACACTTATGGCGGTTTATCACTACGGGCCTTAAGTCGCCTCTGGGCTTTGGGCCCTTAACTGACCCGCCATCTTCATCCTTGGTCTTGGGCTTCGAGAATGCTTGTAGGTATAGCCCGGCCCCTCCTGGGCGGGTCATACCTGTAGTTATATCCCCAACACCTACCATAGGATTAGTATATAATCTTTTTAGTTTATTTCCTTTCTCTTTTTCTTTTCTTTCTTAGTTCTTTTCTTTTATTTGCAACATGAAAGTAAAGAAAGCAAAAAATCAAACTAACTTTATTATATAACTTGCACACGATTAGAAGGATAAATCACTAAGCAAACTCTCAAAGAAGAAAGGATCGAACTAAATTTATTTCATCTAAAAGCAAATGATCGAACTAGGATAAGTAAAAGCAAAAAGATAGTGGGATGATAGAATACTGGGGCACCTCCCCCAAGCTTGGCGGAAGCCAAGGGGAGTGCCCATACCCGATACTCAATTCTACTTTGGTGGTGAAGAAGATGATGGTGATGCAGGAGAGATTTGTCCTCGGATTTCCATGGCAGTGGTCCACCATCATAAGAGGAGGAGTGAGTCTCACGGGTCCTGCGACTAGCAGTCAAACTCATACCTTTGAACCTTGGCTCATACTCAAAGACTTGGTTTTGGAGGTCATAGATCTGGCTTTGGAATAAGTTGATTTGCTCGTTGAAGGTGAAGACGATGTCCTTTATGGGCTTGTCGTCCACCTTGAGATCACGGGAAAGCTCCGTGATCATGAGGTGATTCACATTGAGCCCACGCTCCACCATCCCTTTGCTCTAGAAGACCTCCTGCTCCATGGCTTCAAGCCTGGCCTCCACGGTTCCCATACCTTTGGGACCTTGCTCATCGCGGATGTACAACACCCCCTCATGCATCTGGATGGTTTGAGGGTGTTGCACCACCTCCCGTGGATAAGGGTTGATGACATTCTTGAAGAACTTGTCCTTGGAGGAGGTTGAAGAGGCCATGATAGATGGGATCTGACAGAAAAACAACAAGTAAAGAAAACAGAGGATTTCTCCGCGGTACGGTGATCAACAGGTTCGGGAAGTATATATAGATTTTTTATCTTGGAGGACAAGTGTACAGAAGAAAAACGGAGTACGGGAGGTGTCCCAGGTGGGCACAAACCACCTGGGCGCGCCAGGCAAGCCTGGCGCGACCTGGTGTCTTGTGCCCACCAGGGGACGCTTCCTAGAAGTTTCATTATTCCCAAATTCTAAAATATTCATTTACCGTATCACGTACCTCCTTATTTTCACGATTCTGGAGTGTTCCGGAAGGACTCTTTTAGGTGTTCTTCTGGTGTCAAAGTTTGGATAATATTACTTTCAACATTAATATGCGTACCTGAGATATAATACTTTATTTGTTGCCCATTGACAACCTTCAGGTTAGTACCTTCGGAATTATTTATTTGGATGGCTCCAGACCGGTAAACCTCCTCGATGAATTATGGGCCTTCCCATTTTGAGAGGAGCTTTCCTGCAAGAAATCTAAAACGAGAGTTGTACAAAAGAACATATTCTCCGACTTTAAACTCACACTTTTGGATTCTTTTGTCATGCCATCTTTTAACTTTTTCTTTGAATAAATTTTCGTTTTCATAAGCTTGGGTTCTCCATTCATCTAAAGAGCTAATATCAAATAACCTCTTTTCACCAGCAAGTTTGAAATCATAATTGAGTTCTTTAACTGCCCAATATGCTTTATGTTCTAACTCAAGAGGCAAATGACAAGCTTTTCCATAAACCATTTTATAAGGAAACATACCCATACGATTTTTGTAAGCTGTTCTATAAGCCCAAAGTGCATCATCTAATTTCTTAGACCTATTCTTCCTAGACCTATTAACAGTCTTTTGCAAAATTAATTTTATTTCTCTATTGCTAAGTTCAACTTGACCACTAGACTGAGGATGATAGGGTGATGCAATTCTATGGCTAACATCATACTTAGCAAGCATTTTACGGAAAGCACCATGAATAAAGTGTGAACCACCATCATCACTAAATATCTAGGGACTCCAAACCTTGGGAAAATAACTTCCTTAAGCATTTTAATAGAGGTGTTGTGATCAGCACTACTGGTTGGAATGGCTTCTACTCATTTAGTAACATAATCAACAACAACCAAAATATGTGTATACCCATTAGAGGAAGGAAAAGGTCCCATGTAATCAAGTCCCCAAACATCAAATGGTTCAACAGCAAGTGAATAGTTCATAGGCATTTCTTGATGCTTACCGATATTACCTATTCTTTGACATTCATCACAAGAAGAGACAAACTTACGGGCATCCTTGAAGAGATTAGGCCAATAAAATCCAGATTGCAATACCTTGTGAGCAGTTCTATCTCCAGCTTGGTGCCCTCCATAAGCCTCGGAGTGACATTTCCGTAGGATTTGTCCCTGTTCATAGTCAGGTACACAATGTCTAATAATACCATCTATTCCTTCTTTATAAAGATGTGGGTCATTCCCAAAAGTACTGTCTTATATCATAGAAGAATTTTTTCTTTTGCTGGTATGTAAAGCTAGGTGGTAAATATTTAGCAACAATGTAATTAGCATAGTCAGCATACCAAGGAGTACTATTAGCAACATTTATTACAGCTAACTGCTCATCAGGAAAACTATCATTAATAGGTAGTGGGTCATCAAGCACATTTTCAAGCATAGACAAGTTATCAGCTATTGGGTTCTCAGCTCCTTTTCTATCAATGATATGTAAATCTAATTCTTGTAACAAGAGAACCCAACGAATAAGTCTAGGTTTAGCATCTTTCTTTTCCATAAGATATTTAATAGCAGCATGGTCTGTGTGAACAGTTACTTTGGAATCAACAATATAAGACCTAAATTTATCACAAGAAAACACCACTCCTAAGAATTCTTTTTCAGTAGTAGCATAATTTCTTTGAGCACTGTCCAAAGTTTTACTAGCATAATGAATAAAATTCAATTTCTTATCAACTCTTTGTCCTAGAACAGCACCAACAACATAATCACTAGCACCACACATAATTTCAAAAGGGAAGTTCCAATTAGGTGGTTGAATAATAGGTGCAGATATTAAGGCTTTCTTGAGTGTTTCAAAGGCTTCAAGACAATCATCATCAAAAACAAAAGGAATATCCTTTTGTAGAAGATTTGTAAGAGACCTGGAAATTTTAGAAAAGTCTTTGATAAATCTCCTATAGAAACCAGCATGACCTAGGAAACTACGAATACCTTTGATGTCCTTAGGACATGGCATTTTCTCGATTGCATCAACCTTAGCTTGGTCCACTTCAATACCTCTTTCAGAAATTTTATGACCCAAGACGATACCTTCATTAACCATAAAGTGGCACTTCTCCCAATTGAAGACAAGATTTGTTTGTTCACATCTCTGCAAAACTCGCTCAAGATTGCTTAAACAATCAGCAGAAGACTTCCCTTAAACAGAAAAGTCATACATGAAAACCTCAACAATCTTTTCACAAAAGTCAGAGAATATAGCAGGCATACATCTTTGAAAGGTAGCAGGTGCATTACATAAACCAAAAGGCATACGTCTATAAGCATAAGTTCCAAAGGGACAAGTAAAACTAGTCTTTTCTTAATCAGGTTGAGAAACGGGTATTTGTGAAAAGCCAGAATATCCATCTAGGAAGCAAAAGTGTGTGTGCTTAGATTATCTTTCAAGCATTTGATCAATAAAAGGCAAAGGGCAATGATATTTTCTAGTTGCTTTGTTTAGTTTCCTGTAATCAATTACCATTCTATAGCCTGTAACAATTCTTTGTGGAATAAGTTCATTCTTATCATTAGGAACAACAGTTATAGCTCCTTTCTTAGGGACACAATGAACAGGACTTACCCATCTACTATCAGCTACAGGATAGATTATACCTGCTTCCAAAAGTTTTAATTTCCGTTCTTACAACTTCTTTCATTGTTGGATTCAACCGATGTTGGTGATCAACAACGGGATTAGGATCAGGTTCCATATTAATTTTGTGCTGACATAGAGTGGGACTAATGCCCTTCAAATCATCAAGAGTATATCCAATAGTAGCCCGGTGCTTCCTTAGAACTTTCAATAATCTTTCTTCTTCATGTTCTGAAAGGTTAGCACTAATAATAACAAGATATATTTTCTTTTCATCAAGATAAACATATTTCAAAGTGTCTGACAACTGTTTTAATTCAAACACAGGATCACCTTTAGGTGCAGGAGGACCTCCTAGAGTTTCAATAGGCACATTGTGTTTAAGAAGATGACGTTGTTCAAAGAAAACCATATATATTTCATTTCTTTCATGCCTGTGTAAATCATTTTGATGGTCTAGCAAATATTGTTCTAAAGGATCAGTAGGTGGAACAACAATAGAAGCAAGACCAATTAATTCATCCTTACTAGGCAATTATTTTGCATGATGATTTCTACTAAACTTGGAAAAATTAAACTCATGAGACTCATCACCAAAGCTGACACCAACAGTTTGTTTCTCACAATCTATCTTAGCAATAACTGTATTCAAGAAAGGTCTACCAAAGATAATGGGACAAAAGTCATCTTGTGGGGTACCAAGAACAAGAAAATCAGTAGGGTATTTGATTTTCCCACACAAGACTTCAACATCTCTAATAATCCCAAAAGGTGATATGGTGTCTCTATTAGTAAGTTTAATAGTAACATCTATTGCTTCTATCTCAGTAGGTGCTATGTCTTTCATGATTTCTTCATATAAAGTGTAAGGAATAGCACTCACACTAGCGCCCATGTCACATAAACCATGATAACGGTGATCTCCTATTTTAACTGAAATAACAGGCATGCCAACAACATGCCTATGTTTATCTCCTTTATCAGGTTTAGCAATTCTAGCAGCTTCTTCATAGAAGTAAATAACATGCCCATCCATATCTTCTTCCAAGAGATCTTTAACCATAGCAATACACTACTGGAATCAGGATCTTTGCCATGAGCTAGATCTTTGCCGTCTGCTAGCTGACGATAAAGAAGGTCTTTGCCCTCAGCTTAATAGAAGCTGACGGCAAAGAAAGAGCTAACGGCAACGACCATGTTTGCCGTCAGCCGACTCTTTTCCGTCCGCTAGCGGACGGCATAGAATCTTTGCCGTCTGCTAGCTGACGACAAAGAATGAGGGTGGCCCACTAATGAGTACCACCTAACGGTCACTTTTGTTGCCATCCGCTAGCAGACGGCAAATAAAGTGGCCAAACTAACGTCCGTTAGCTAGGGTCTTTGTCGTCTGCTAGCAGACGGCAAAGAACCGTTCCCTAACTAAAATCCATCGACGCCCGCCCGCGCCCCACATCTCTATCTGTCCCCTCTCTCTCTACCCGCGCTCGAGCCGCCGCCGCCCCGCGCCACCCCCGTCGCCATGCCGCCCCAGCAGCCCCGATGACCCCCTTCCCCGCCCCACGCCATCCCTGTCGTCTGATATGTCTCCAACGTATCTATAATTTTTGATTGTTCCATGCTAGTATATTACTTGTTTTGGATGTTTATGGGCTTTACTTTACACTTTTATATCACTTTTGGGACTAACCTACTAACCGGAGGCCCAACCCGTATTGCTGTTTTTTGCCTATTTCAGTATTCCGAAGAAAAGGAATATCGAATGGAGTTCAAACGAAATAAAACCTTCGGGAGCATGATTTTTGGAACGAACGTGATCCAGAGGACTTGGAGTGCACGTCAAGAAGCAATCGAGGAGGCCAGGAGGGTGGAGGGCACGCCCTTCCCTGGGCCCCTCGGGCGTCCACCGACCTACTTCTTCCTCCTATATATACCCACATACCCCGAAACCATCAGAGGCGACCACGAAAAACTATTTCCCCCACCGTAACCTTCTGTATCCGTGAGATCCCATCTTGGAGCCTTCGCCGGCGCTCAGCCGGAGGGGGAATCGACCACGGAGGGCTTCTACATCAACACCATAGCCCCTCCGATGAGTTGTGAGTAGTTTACCACAGACCTTCGGGTCCATAGTTATTAGCTAGATGGCTTCTTCTCTCTTTTTGGATCTCAATACAATGTTCTCCCCCTCTCAAGTTGAGATCTATTCGATGTAACTCTTTTTGCGGTGTGTTTGTCGAGATCCGATGAATTGTGGGTTTATGATCAAGTTTATCTACGAGAAATATATGAACTCTTCTGAATTCTTTTATGTGTGATTAAGTTATCTTTGCAAGTCTCTTCGAATTATCAGTTTGGTTTGGCCTACTAGATTGATCTTTCTTGCAATGGGAGAAGTGCTTAACTTTGGGTTCAATCTTGCGGTGTCCTTTCCCAGTGACAGCAGGGGCAGCAAGGCACGTATTGTATTGTTGCCATCGAGGATAAAAAGATGGGGTTTATATCATATTGCATGAGTTTATCCCTCTACATCATGTCATCTTTCTTAATGCATTACTCTGTTCTTATGAACTTAATACTCTAGATGCAGGCAGGAGTCGGTCGATGTGTGGAGTAATAGTAGTAGATGCAGAATCGTTTCGATCTACTTGTCACGGACGTGATGCCTATATACATGATCATACCTAGATAATCTCATAATTATTCGCTTTTCTATCAATTGCTCGACAATAATTTGTTCACCCACCGTAATACTTATGCTATCTTGAGAGAAGCCACTAGTGAAACCTATGGCCCCCGGGTCTATCTTTTATCATATAAGTTTGCCATCTACTTTTATTTGCATCTTTACTTTTCTAATCTATAGTATAAAATACCAAATATATATTTATCTTATCATATTATCTCTATCAGATCTCACTTTCGCAAGTGGTCGTGAAGGGATTGACAACCCCTTTATTGCATTGGTTGCGAGTTCTTTGTTTGTTTGTTTAGGTGCGTGGGACTTCTGAGGAGCCTCCTACTGGATTGATACCTTGGTTCTCAAAAACTGAGGGAAATACTTACGCTACTATTGCTGCATCACCCTTTCCTATTCAAGGAAAACCAACGCAAGCTCAAGAAGTAGCAAGAAGGATTTCTGGCGCCGTTGCCGGGGAGGCTTCCACCAAGTCAAGTCAAGATTCGACCTCCCGCCAATGTGCGATTTCTGGCGCCTTTGCCGGGGAGGTCTTCGCTCAAGTCAAGACATACCAGGTACCCATCACAAACTCATCTCCCTCGCATTTACATTATTTGCCATTTGCCTCTCGTTTTCCTCTCCCCCACTTCACCCTTGCCGTTTTATTCGCCCTCTCTTTCCCAATCTCCTCTCTGGTTCGCTTGCCTTTTGTTTTCTTGTGTGTTGGGTCGTTTATCTTGTCACTATGGCTAGTTCACCTATCATTATTAATACTCCCGATCATGAAGTTCTCAATTTTAGACAAAGGGAGGGAGAAAATTTAAAAGATGCTTGGCATAGAATTTGCAATGCTCAAAATAGATCTACTAGGAGGCAATCCACTTCCGTTCTTCTTCGCAATTTTTATGTAGGCATTACTCCTTGGAATAGATATATTCCTGATACCATTACCGGAGGAAACTTCCTGGGTAGCCATACTTTCGATGCCTATAATGCCATGTTAGATCTGTTTGGTCCAGCCCCTCTTTTGGTTAATGGAACTGTTTTAACTTTGGAACATGTGATGCAAAGGCTTGAAATTATTGAAAATAAAGTTGCCACTGTTGAGTTAATTGAAAATTTGGATAAAAAGATCCACAATCAGATTACCCAATATGGATCGAAGGTTGGGGTTACTTTGAATTTTTTTTAAAGAAAAAGAACCTTTAGTTAATGAAAGGATAGATCTTGATTCTACAAGAATTAGTAAACTAGAGGATGTTATCACCAATTTAGGGCCTGCTTTTTCATCTGTGAAAAATACTTCAACTCCTCCTACTAAAATTGCCAAGGTCATGTATGTTCCTAAAAATAAGGGTGAATCTTCTAGTAAAAATTGTGCCGATCTCAAATCAATAAGTGTCCATCCCAATAGTTTTGCTATCATTAAGGAACCTTTTGCTACAAATGAGTTTCTTTATGTCCTGCCTACAAGCTTAATCATTACTAAAAAGAAAGAAACTCCTAAGGATATTAAGTGCTCTATTAAAGAATTGAGTGCCAAGGATGGCACTACTTAGATCTATACTCGCTTTTATGCCTAGCTAGGGGCGTTAAACGATAGCGCTAGTTGGGAGGCAACCCAATTTTCTTTGTGGTTTTTGTTTTTGTTTCTGTTTAGTAATAAATTTTTCATCTACCTTCTGTTTAGATGTGTTTTTATGTTTAAATTAGTGTTTGTGCCAAGTATAACCTATAGGATTTTCTTGGATGATAACTATTTGATCTTGCTGAAAATTTCAGAAACTTTCTGTTCACGAAAACAATTGTTTAAAATCACCAGAACACGATAAAATATTGATTCCAATTGCAGTAGATCAATAAACAAATTATCTAGGTCGTCCTATTTTTGTAGAATTTTTTGAGTTCCATAAGTTTGCGTTAGTTACAGATTACTACAGACTGTTCTGTTTTTGACAGATTCTGTTTTTCGTGTGTTGTTTGCTTATTTTGATGCATCTATGGCTAGTAAATTAATTTATAAACCATAGAGAAGTTGGAATAAAGTAGGTTTAACACCAATAGAAATAAAGAATGAGTTCATTACAGTACCTTGAAGTGGTGTTTTGTTTTCTTTCGCTAACGGAGCTTACGAGATATCTGTTGAGTTTTGTGTTGTGAAGTTTTCATGTTTTGGGTAAAGATTTGATGGACTATGGAATAAGGAGTGGCAAGAGCCTAAGCTTGGGGATGCCCATGCACCCCAATATATTCAAGAATAGCCAAAAGCCTAAGCTTGGGGATGCCCCGGGAAGGCATCCCCTCTTTCGTCTTCGTTTATCGGTAACTTTACTTGGAGCTATATTTTTATTCACCACATGATATGTGTTTTGCTTGGAGCGTCTTGTATGATATTAGTCTTTGCTTTTTAGATCACCACAATGATCCTTGCTGTACACACCTTTTGGGAGAAACCCACATTATTAGAATTTATTAGAATACTCTATGAGCTTCACTTATATCTTTTGAGCTAAATAGTTTTTGCTCTAGTGCTTCACTTATATTTTTAGAGCACGGCGGTGGTTTAATTTTGAAGAAATTGTTGATCTCTCATGCTTCACTTATATTATTTTGAGAGTCTTTTAGAACAGCATGGTATTTGCTATGGTTATGAATTTGGTCCTAGAATGATGAGCATCCAAGTCGAGTATAATAAAAACTATCATAAAAAGTGCATTTAACACTAGGATCAATTTGATGCTTGATAATTTTTTTGAGATATAAAGGTAGTAATGTTAGAGTCATGCTAGTTGGGTAATTATGAAATTGAGAAATACTTGTGTTAAATTTGGCAAGTCCCGTAGCATGCACGTATGGTAAAAGTTGTGTGACAAATTTGTTGCATGAGGTGCTCTTTTGATTGTCTTTCTTATGAGTGGCAGTCGGGGACGAGCGATGGTCTTTTCCTACCAATCTATCCCTCTCGGGGCATGCGTAGTAGTACTTTGCTTCGAGGGCTAAGTAAACTTTTGCAATAAGTATATGAGTTCTTTATGACTAATGTGAGTCCATGGATATACGCACACTTACCCTTCCACATTGCTAGCCTCTATTATGCCGCGCAACTTTCGCCGGTATCTTGCACCCATTATTTACCTCACTCAAAACACCCACCATACCTACCTATCATGGCATTTCCATAGCCATTCCGAGATATATTGCCATGCAACTTTCCACCGTTCCGTTTACTATGACACGCTCCATCATTGTCATATTGCTCTTTGCATGATCATGTAGTTGACATCGTATTCGTGGCAAGGCCACCTTCATAATTTTTCATACATGTCACTCTTGATTCATTGCATATCCCGGTACACCGCCGGAGGCATTCATATAGAGTCATATTTTGTTCTAAGTGTTGAGTTGAAATTCTTGAGTTGTAAATAAATAAAAGTGTGATGATCTTCATTATTAGAGCATTGTCCCAGTGAGGAAAGGATGATGGAGACTATGATTCCCCCACAAGTCGGGATGAGACTTCGGACCTTAAAAAAAGAGAAAGGCCAAAAAAAGAAAGGCCAAATAAAAAAAAGAGAAAAAAAGAAAGAGAAAATAAATGAGAGAAAAAGAGAGAAGGGACAATGCTACTATCTCTTTTCCACGCTTGTGCTTCAAAGTATCACCATGATCATCATGATAGAGAGTCTCCTATGATGTCACTTTCATATACTAGTGGGAATTTTCATTATAGAACTTGGCTTGTATATTCCAATAATGGGCTTCCTCAAAATGCCCTAGGTCTTCATGAGCAAGCGAGTTGGATGCACACCCACTTAATTTCTTTTGTTGAGCTTTCATACATTTATACCTATAGTTCATCCGTTGCAAGGCAATCCCTACTCACTCACATTGATATCTATTGATGGGCATCTCCATAGCCCGTTGATACGCCTAGTTGATGTGAGACTATATTCTCCCTTTTTGCCTTCACAACCACCACCATAGTGGTATGTCCATGGCTTGCGCTCATGTATTGCGTACGAGTTGAAAAAAGCTGAAGCGCGTTAAAAAGTATGAACCAATTGCTCGGCTCGTCATCGGGGTTGTGCGTGATGGGAGTATTTTGTGTAATGAAAATGAATCATGGCCTAACTATATGATTTTGTGGGGATAAGCTTTCTTTGGCTATGCTATTTTGATAAGACATGATTATTTGCTAGTATGCTTCGAAGTATTATTATTTTTATGTTTCTTGAATCATTTGGATCTGAACAATCATGCCACAATAAAGAAATTTACATTGAGAATTATGCTAGGTAGCATTCCACATCAAAAATTCTATTTTTTTATCATTTACCTACTCGAGGAAGAGCAGGAATTAAGCTTGGGGATGCTTGATACGTCTCCAACGTATCTATAATTTTTGATTGTTCCATGCTATTATATTACTTGTTTTGGATGTTTATGGGCTTTACTTTACACTTTTATATCATTTTTGGGACTAACCTACTAACCGGAGGCCCAGCCCGTATTGCTGTTTTTTTGCCTATTTCAGTATTTCGAAGAAAAGGAATATCAAACGGATTCCAAACGGAATAAAACCTTCGGGAGCGTGATTTTTGGAACGAACGTGATCCAGAGGAATTGGAGTGCACGTCAAGAAGCAATCGAGGAGGCTAGGAGGGTGGAGGGCGCGCCCTTCCCTGGTGGGCGCGCCCCCTGTCTCCTGGGCCCCTCGGGCGTCCACCGACCTACTTCTTCCTCCTATATATACCCACGTACCCCGAAACCATCAGAGGCGACCATGAAAAACAATTTCCACCACTGTAACCTTCTATATCCGCGAGATCCCATCTTGGAGCCTTCGCCGGCGCTCCGCCGGAGGGGGAATCGACCACGGAGGGCTTCTACATCAACACCATAGCCCCTCCGATGAGTTGTGAGTAGTTTACCACAGACCTTCGGGTCCATAGTTATTAGCTAGATGGCTTCTTCTCTCTTTCTGGATCTCAATACAATGTTCTCCCCCTCTCTCGTGGAGATCTATTCGATGTAACTCTTTTTGCGGTGTGTTTGTCAAGATCCTATGAATTGTGGGTTTATGATCAAGTTTATCTATGAGAAATATTTGAATCTCTTCTGAATTCTTTTATGTGTGATTAAGTTATCTTTGCAAGTCTCTTCGAATTATCAGTTTGGTTTGGCCTACTAGATTGATCTTTCTTGCAATGGGAGAAGTGCTTAGCTTTGGTTTCAATCTTGCGGTGTCCTTTCCCAGTGACAGCAGGGGCAGCAAGGCACGTATTGTATTGTTGCCATCGAGGATAAAAGATGGGGTTTATATCATATTGCATGAGTTTATCCCTCTACATCATGTCATCTTTCTTAATGCGTTACTCTGTTCTTATGAACTTAATACTCTAGATGCAGGCATGAGTCGGTCGATGTGTGGAGTAATAGTAGTAGATGCAGAATCATTTCGATCTACTTGTCACGGATGTGATGCCTATATACATGATCATACCTAGATAATCTCATAATTATTCGCTTTTCTATCAATTGCTCGACAGTAATTTGTTCACCCACCGTAATACTTATGCTATCTCGAGAGAAGCCACTAGTGAAACCTATGGCTCCCGGGTCTATCTTTTATCATATAAGTTTGCCATCTACTTTTATTTGCATCTTTACTTTTCTAATATATAGTATAAAATACCAAAAATATATTTATCTTATCATATTATCTCTATCAGATCTCACTTTCGCAAGTGACCGTGAAGGGATTGACAACCCCTTTATTGCGTTGGTTGCGAGTTCTTTGTTTGTTTGTGAAGGTGCGTGGCACCTCTTAGGAGCCTCCTACTGGATTGATACCTTGGTTCTCAAAAACTGAGGGAAATACTTACGCTACTATTGCTGCATCACCCTTTCCTCTTCAAGGAAAACCAACGCAAGCTCAAGACGTAGCATCGTCGCTCCGCACCCCCCTGCCCGCCCTGTGCCCGAGCCACCGCCGCCCCACGCCACCCACGTCGCCGCGGCACCCCCTCCTCCACCCCGGCGGCCCCTGTGCCCCTCTGCTCCACCACCGCAGCCGGCCCGCCGCTCCGGCGCCCCCTCCTCCACCCGGCGGCCCCGGCACCCCTCTGCTCCACCACCGCGGCCGCCCCGCCGCTCCGGCGCCCCCTCCTCCACCCGGCCGCCCCCGCGCCCCTCTCCTCCACCACCGCGGCCGCCCCACCCCTCCGGCGCCCCTCCTCCACCCGGTGAGACCTCTTGTATTTTTTCTATTTTTGTTTCTGTATTTTAAGTTTAGTTTAGGTTTACTTTAGGTTTGGTTTAGGTTAGGTTTACTTTAGTTTAGGTTTAGAGCAGAGAGCCTTATATTGCAGTGCAAGAATTGATACGATAGCTCATCCAGACTTGGAAGTTCTTAGGGTCCGTGCGAATAGAACCTGATAGCTAGGTTGCCTCTGCTAGCTTGCTGATACACACCAGTAGCTCAAGATGCGTAGCCTGCTACTGAAATGCGGTGCTGGTGCACTGATGTCAAGCATGGTGTATAATCCAGCTGCTGATCACACCTGAGTATGCGGTCCTGGGTAGTGGCAACATCATTGTTGAGGTGTGTGTGCCTCAAACTAGTATGTTAGTTGCGTCTCCTGTGATCATAGTTGAGCAAGTATAGATTGCAGTATGGTTATAATGTCTTACCCCAACTTGCATTTACATACCTTTTCTGTAATAGGATCCTATGGTAATGTGATGTGGTACTTGTTCTGATTTGCATACAAAGTAAATTGATTTTAGGACACTACCCTTAATTTCTGATTTGAGGTATGTTTGTTTGCTTGGTGTGTGGCACCTAGAGCCACCAAAAATATGGTGCAACTATGATTGTTGCCACAAGTATTCCAATGTGATCACACCACAAGGAACTTTAGGTTTAGTTTTGGTTAAGAAGAAAGAAGAAAGATGAAAAAAATAAGAAGAAGAAGATAATTAAAGAGGAGGAAGAAGAAGTGTATGTTTTCCCTATTTTTAGATTACTATGCTCTTTTTTTCAACATTTTTAGTTTTCTTTCACGTCTAAAGAAATCCCTAGTTTTGAAGGGTGCCAATTGCCATTGCCAACTAACCTACCAAATTAATTAATTGCCATTGCCATGCATTGCCATTGCATTGATTTTTTTCTCAGTTTTCTTTCATGTCTAGAAACTTGGTTCTATGTTTATAGATATGCTTCTAGATACTAATTGGTCTCTTTTGCTGCTTATTAGAGATGGGGAGAGGTAGTCACCGCAGGCTCTGCTCTGCCACACCAGAGTACGGGTTGGATGATTTCAAGTTCTTCAGTATCATACTTGGGACTTCCTCCAAGAGGCAGGTATATAAAAGGAGAGATCTCCCCTTCACCCATCTCATTATGATATCTTTGCTGTTTGCTACATCACTCCTTGTCCCAAACTGCAGAGGCTGCTTGCCACTTTTATGACGATGCTGGACGGCCATCGGCCAAAGAATGTGAAGCTACGACAGGCCGGCAGCGGGCTTCGCAGGCTTTGGGATGTGTAGTTGGTGATCAGGTACGGCCACATGTACCTGTGTCGTGGCTGGGAGCAGTTCTACCGTGCCTACGACCTGCGGCACGGGTACTTCCTTCTCTTCAGGTACGACGGCGACGCCATGCTCACCGTGAAGGTGTTCAACATGACTATGTGTCGCATGCGCTACCAGGACGACGATGATGCCAGTATGTTCTGCCTCTTCTTCCTCTACATTTTGCTTTGTCTCACATCGATTGTTAACGGTCATTGTTGCATTTGGTCAGGCAATGGGAGCAGCAACAACGACTCTGGCTACATCCAAAGTAGCAGCGACTTTGGCTACAGCAAAAGCAGCAGCGAGGATGATCCAGAATGGAGTGGGGAAGAAGAGGAGCAGAGTGGGGATGAGGAGGTGCAGGCTGACGATGGGCAACAGATGGTGGTGGATGAGGATGACGTAGCAACGGTGGTGGCTGATGATGGGCAAGAGATGGTGGTGGCTGAGGATGACCTAGCGATGGTGCTGCCTGATGATGGCCTCGCGATGGTGGTGGTGCCGGACAAAGACCTCGCGATGATGGTGGCGCCGGTGATCCCACAGCCGGGCGACATGACCATGCCAATTGTGGTAGAAGACTACATCCCACTGCCACCACCGCCTCGCTGCTCTTGGCGCATCAGGATGAGGAAGAGGGAGAAGAAGAATGAGGAGTGAACTATGTCAGGTATGTCAGATCTCCAGAATGATCTATATATACTTAGCTTTGTTTCCTCCGAAATGACATAAGTTAGCTCTAATATGCTAAGTTATCTCTAATACGCTTAGTTTCCTAGGTTTGCTCAATAATGACATACACTTGGCTTACTTGTGTAAAAAATGGCATAACTATGCTTAGTTAACTCAAAAATGGCATAATTAGTTAAGTTAGCTCCAAAATAACCCATTTAACCTAGGTTAGCTCCAATATGCTCCATTTTACCTAGGTTAGCTCCAAAATGACCAAGTTTACCTAGGTTGGCTCCAATTTGATCCATTTTAGCTAGGTTAGCTCCAAAGTGACCTAGTTTACCTAGGTTAGCCCCAAAATGACCAAGTTTACCTAGGTTAGCTCCAATATGATCCATTTTAGCTAGGTTAGCTCCAAAATGATCAAGTTTACCTAGGTTAGCTCCAATATGATCCATTTTAGCTAGGTTAGCTCCAGAATGATCAAGTTTACCTAGCGGTTAGCTCCAATATGATCCATTTTAGCTAGGTTAGCTCCAAAATGACCTAGGTTAGCTCCAAAATGACCAAGTTTACCTAGGTTAGCTCCAAAATGACCTTGTTTACCTAGGTTAGCTCCAAAATGACCAAGATGGCATAATATGCTTAGTTCACTCAAAGATGGCATAATTAGCTAGGTTAGCTCCATTTCACCTAAGTATGCTTACTTCTTATTCCAGTCTTCTTCTTCTTCTTCATTTTCTTCTTCATGTTCTTCTTCTTCTTCTAACTTTCTTGTTTCCCATTTTGTAGATCTCATTTAATTCACAGAAGCTTGCATGGATGGAGTGCTTCTTTTCCCTTTCTTCTTTTATTTTGTATCGATGAACTTGCATGGATGGAACTTGTTATATGGATGGATGGATAACGGTGTTGGATGAACAATGTGAAACTTTTGTAATATGTATGGATGGAACTATGTGTTGGTTATGTATGTATATATGATGAAACTTGTGCGTTGGATATGTCTTTTGTGAAATTTGTGTGTTGAAACTTGTCTGTTCAAATTGAATGAATTTAAGAAAAAATAGAAAAAACAGGGGCTATACAGGATCTTTGCCGTCCGCTGGCGGACGGCAAAGAAAATTTCCATCAGCCAGCAGACGGCAAAGATGCCACGTGGCAGCTCCCTGTACAACCTGGGGGCTGTCCTATTTGGTTACTTTGCCGTCCGCCAGCTGACAGCAAAGCTCACCGTTAGCCCCCTAATGGCCAGACGTTGTCACGTGTGCCGTCCAGGACCGTTGCCGTCAGCCGGCTGACGGCAAAGACCGTTTCATCTTTGCCGTCCGCCAACTGACGGCAAAGAAGCCTTTGCTGTAGCCTATTCAGCCAGACCTGTTGTCGTCAGCTGACGGACGACAAAGGTCTTTGCCATCCGCCATGTATGCCTTTGCCGTCCTCCATGGAGGACGGCAAAGAAGCTGATTCCAGTAGTGATACTAGGTTATACTTTAATTTGTTCATCAGGTTTAGGTGTTCTAATATAACTTTTGTTAACCATAGTTGAAACTTTAGCATGTTCCTTTTATCCTAACAGGGAAAGGTGGTTTCCCAATATAAGTAGAAGGAACAACTGGATCAACATTATAAAGTATAGTTTCTTCTTCAATTGGTACTAATTCTTTAGTTTCTTTTTTAATAGGTGGGTGATATTTAAACCACTTCTCTTCAGGCAGTTCAACATGAGTAGCAAATGATTCACAAAAGGAGGCTATTATCTCAGAGTCAAGTCCATATTTAGTGCTAAACTTTTGAAAAGCATCGATATCCATAAAAGATTTAACACAATCATATTTAATTTTAATACCTGACACTTTACCTTCGTCGAGTTCCCAATCTTCAGAGTTGCGTTTAAGTCTTTCCAAAAGATCCCACCGAAATTCAATAGTCTTCTTCATAAAAGAACCAGCACAAGAAGTATCAAGCATGGTTTGATCATTATGAGAAAGTCGAGCATAAAAATTCTGGATAATAATTTCTCTTGAGAGTTCATAATTGGGGCATGAATATAACATTGACTTAAGCCTCCCCCATGCTAGAGAAATACTTTCTCCTTCACGAGGCCAAAAATTATATATATAATTCCAATCACGATGAACTAGATGCATAGGATAACTTTTTTGGTGGAACTCCAATTTCAAATGATTCCAATTCCATGATCCAATATCATCACATAGCCTATACCATGCCAATGCTTTTCCCTTCAAAGATAAAGGGAAAACCATTTTCATCACTTCATCCCTGGGTACCTGCAAGCTTAAACAATCCACAAATTTGTTCCACATATATCAAGTGCATATCAGGATGTTCGGTTCCATCTCCTGCATAAGGATTAGCTAGCAGTTGTTCTATCATACCTGAAGGGATTTCATATTCAATATTTTCAGTAGGTGCAGTAGGTTGAGGGGTAGCTAACTGTGGTTCCGGATGAGGTGAAGATACCCCGAACAAACCCCTCAAATGATTGTTTTCCATAGTGACAAGTGACAATAAATTTCAGTACACTATATAAATGTTTCGTTACCAAATTCCACTTACCAAAGGCGCTTCACTCCCCGGCAATGGCGCCAAAAAATAGCCTTGATGACCCACAAGTATAGGGGGATCAATTGTAGCTCTTTTCAATAAGTAAGATTGTCGATCCCAACGAGGAGCAGAAGTAAATGACAAGTGGTTTTCAGTACGGTAATGTCTGCAAGTGCTGAAATTGTAAGCAGCCAAGTAGTTTGATAGCGTGATAATTTGTAACAGGCAAGTAATGATAGTAGTAACAAAAGTGCAGCAAGGTAGCCCAATCCTTTTGTGGCAAAGTACAGGCCAAAACGGTCTCTTATGATAAGCAAAACGTTCTTGAAGGTACACGGGAATTCCATCTAGTCACTTTCATTATGTTGGTTTGATTTGTGTTCGCTACTTTGATAATTTGATATGTGGGTGGACCAGTGCTTAGGTGTTGTTCTTACTTGAACAAACCTCCTACTTATGATTAACACTCCCGCAAGCATCCGCAACTACGAGAGAAGTATTAAGAATAAATTCTAACCATAGCATTAAACTTTTGGATCCAATCGGTCCCTTACGAAATAGCGCATAAACCGGGGTTTAAGCTTCTATCACTCTCGCAACCCACCATCTAATTGCTACTCCACAATGCATTCCCTTAGGCCCAAATATGGTGAAGTGTCATGTAGTTTACGTTCACATGACACCACTAAGGGAATATCAACATACATACTATCAAAATATCAAACACATATCAAGTTCACATGATTACCTGCAACATGATTTCTTCCGTGACCTCAAGAACAAAAGTAACTACTCATAGATGATAATCATGCTCAAGATCACAGGGGTATTAAATAGCATAATGGATCTGAACATATAATCTTCCACCAAATAAACCATATAGTAATCAACTACAAGATGTAATAAACAGTACTAGTCACCCACAGGCACCAATCTATAGTTCCAGTAACAAGATTGAACACAAGAGATGAACTAGGGTTTGAGAGGAGATGGTGTTGTTGAAGATGTTGGTGGAGATTGCCCTCCCCAAGATTGGAGAGTTGGTGGTGATGATGATGACGATGATTTCCCCCTCCGGGAGAGAAGTTCCCCCGGCAGAATCGCTCCCCCGGAGGGCAAAAGTGCTCCCGCCCAAGTTCCTTCTCGAGGTGGCGGCGCTTCGTCCCGAAAGTCCACTCCTTATTTTTTCTAGGTCAAAATCAATTATATACCAGAAGATGGGCACCGGAGGCGGGCCGAGGAGGCCACAACCCAACAGGGCGCGCCTGGGGGGCCTGGCGCGCCCAGGTGGGTTGTGCCCACCTGGTGGCCCCCCTCTGGTGTTTTTTGGCTCCAGTATTTCTGAAATATTCCATAAAAAGTCTCCGTGAAGTTTCAACTTATTTGGAGTTTTGCAGAATAGGTGGCCTGACGTAGCTTTTCTAGGTCCAGATTTCCAGCTGCCGGAATTATCCCTCTTGGTGTGTTCCTTGCAAATTATGAGAGAAAAGGCATTAGAATTACTCCAAAAAGCATTATTATAGATAATAACATTATAAATAAGAGTAAGAAAACCTGATGCAAAATGGATGTATCAGGGATCAATTGTAGCTCTTTTCGATAAGTAAGATTGTCGAACCCAACGAGGAGCAGAAGAAAATGACAAGTGGATTTCAGCAAGGTAATGTCTGCAAGTGCTGAAATTGTAAGTAGCGGAGTAGTTTGACAGCAAAATAATTTGGAATGAGCAACTAACAATAGTAGTAACAAAAGTGCAGCAAGGTAGCCCAATCCTTTTGAGGCAAAGGACAGGCCAAAACGGTCTCTTATAATAAGCAAAGCGTTCTTGAGAGTACACGGGATTTTCATCTAGTCACTTTCATCCTGTTGGTTTAGTTTCTGTTCGCTACTTTGATAATTTGATATGTGGGTGGACCAGTGCTTAGGTGCTGTTCTTACTTGAACAAACCTCCTACTTATGATTAACCCTCCCGCAAGCATCCGCAACTACAAGAAAAGTATTAAGAATAAATTCTAACCATGGCATTAAACTTTTGTATCCAATCGGTCCCTTACGGAATAGCGCATAAACTGGGGTTTAAGCTTCTGTCACTCTCGCAACCCACCATCTAATTGCTACTCCACAATGCATTCCCATAGGCCCAAAAATGGTGAAGTGTCATGTAGTCGACGTTCACATGACACCACTAAGGGAATACCAACATACATACTATCAAAATATCAAACACATATCAAGTTCACATGATTACCTGAAACATGATTTCTCCCATGACCTCAAGAACAAAAGTAAATACTCACAAATGATAAACATGCTCAAGATCAGAGGGGTATTAAATAGCATAATGGATCTGAACATATAATCTTCCACCAAATAAACCATATAGTAATCAACTACAAGATGTAATCAACACTACTAGTCACCCACAGGCACCAATCTATAGTTCCGGTAACAACATTGAACACAAGAGATGAACTAGGGTTTGAAAGGATATGGTGTTGTTGAAGATGTTGGGGGATATTGCCCTCCCCAAGATGGGAGAGTTGTTGGTAATGATGATGACGATGATTTCCCCCTCCGGGAGGGAAGTTCCCCCGGCTGAATCACTCCAGCGGAGGGCAAAAGCGCTCCTGCCCAAGTTCCGCCTCGAGGCGGCGGCGTTTAGTCCCAAAAGTCCTATCCTAATTTTTTCTAGGTCAAAATAACTTATATACATGAAAGATGGGCACCGGAGGTGGGCCGAGGAGGCCACAACCCACCAGGGCGCGCCTGGGGGTCCTGGCGCGCCCAAGTGGGTTGTGGCCACCTGGTGGCCCCCCTCTGGTGTTTACTGGCTCCAGTATTTCTTACATATTTCATAAAAAATATCTGGAAGTTTCAGCTTATTTGGAGTTTTGCAGAATAGGTGGCCTGACGTAGCTTTTCCAGGTCCAGATTTCCAGCTGCCGGAATTCTCCCTCTTGGTGTGTTCCTTGCAAATTATGAGAGAAAAGTCATTAGAATTACTCCAAAAAGTATTATCATAGATAAAAACATTATAAATAAGACTAAGAAAACATGATGCAAAATGGACGTATCAGGGATCAATTGTAGCTCTTTTCGATAAGTAAGAGTGTGGGACCCAACGAGGAGCAGAAGAAAATGACAAGTGGATTTCAGCACTGCAAGTGCTGAAATTGTAAGTAGCGGAATAGTTTGATAGCAAGATACTTTGTAATGAGCAACTAACAATAGAAGTAACAAAAGTGCAGCAAGGTAGCCCAATCCTTTTGAGGCAAAGGACAGGCCAAAACGGTCTCTTATGATAAGCAAAGCATTCTTGAGAGTACACGGGATTTTCATCTAGTCACTTTCATCCTGTTGGTTTAATTTGTGTTCGCTACTTTGATAATTTGATATGTGGGTGGACCGGTGCTTAGGTGCTGTTCTTACTTGAACAAACCTCCTACTTATGATTAACCCTCCTGCAAGCATCCGCAACTATGAGAAAAGTATTAAGAATAAATTCTAACCATAGCATTAAACTTTTGGATCCAATCGGTCCCTTACGGAATAGCGCATAAACTGGGGTTTAAGCTGCTGTCACTCTTGCAACCCATCATCTAATTGCTACTCCAGAATGCATTCCCTTAGGCCCATATATGGTGAAGTGTCATGTAGTCGACATTCACATGACACCACTAAGGGAATCACAACATACATACTATCAAAATATCGAACACATATCAAGTTCACATGATTACTTGCAACATTATTTCTCCCGTGACCTCAAGAACAAAAGTAACTACTCACAAATGATAAACATGCTCATGATCAGAGGAGTATTAAATAGCATATTGGATCTGAACATATAATCTTCCACCAAATAAACAATATAGTAATCAACTACAAGATGTAATCAACACTACTAGTCACCCACAAGCACCAATCTGTAGTTCCGGTAACAAGATTGAACACAAGAGATGAACTAGGGTTTGAGATGTGATGGTGCTGTTGAAGATGTTGATGGAGATTTCCCTCCCCAGTATGGGAGAGTTGGTGGTGATGATGAGGACGATGATTTCCCCCTCCGGGAGGGAAGTTCCCCCGGTGGAATCGCTCCGCCGAAGGGCAAAAGTGCTCCTGCCTAAGTTCCTCCTTGAGGCGGCGGCACTTTGTCCCGAAAGTCCTCTCCCTATTTTTTCTAGGTCAAAATGACTTATATACTAGAAGATGGGCACCGGAGGTGGGCCTGGGTGAGCACGACCCACCAGGGCATGCCTGGGCTCCCTGGCGCGCCCATGTGGGTTGTGCCCACCTGGTGGGTCCCCTCTGGTAGTTATTTTCTCCAATAGTTCTTAAATATTCCATGAAAAATCTCCGTGAAGTTTCAGCTTGTTTCGAGTTGTGCAGAATACGTAGCCTGACATAGCTTTTCCCGGTCAAGATTTCCAGCTGCCGGAATTCTCCCTCTTGGTGTGTACCTTGCAAATTATGAAAGAAAAAGGCGTTAGAATTACTCCAAAAAGCATTATTATGGATAAAACATTGTAAATAACAGCAAGAAAACATGATGCAAATGGACGTATCAGCAGGCGTCCACCACAAAGATGCTTGATGCGTCGGCGGTGTTGCTGCAGAAAGCAGGAGATACGATAGGCCATCAGGGGAGACGGCTGGAGCGCGAGCGGGCCGATCGTGATGAGGTCCAGGATCGCCTCAGCCACTTGCTGGACCAAGTTTCCACGCACGTCTTGCGGCTGCGCGATGCCTACCGTCGTGCCAGCGTGACCATGCCGGCCATCGGGCTAAACCCTTTCGACCACCCCGTGGACTTCAATGAGCTGCGGCTTCCTGACCTGGTCTCCTTCTTCACCTATATCTTCGAGGAGCTGAGCCATCTCCGTGCGATGGTGGGGGCGGAGCTGGACAAGGAGGGGTTGCGGGCTGCCGTTGCCGTTGCCGGGCGAATCCTCTCAGGGCTCCGTCACCAGAATCCATTCATGCCATTGGATGCTGTCTTTGACGAGTTGGCTCCAGTCAACCGGGAGCGAGCTCTGCGGGCGGTTGCACCCAACATCACCAATGTCATGCGCCTTGAGAAGCAGAGGGACTTCGGTGATGTTTAGGCGTCCTCTACATGGGCATGTCCAAGTCTCGACACAACATGACCGTTTGATCAAACTCAGACGGTGCAGATCAGTCACTGTAGCACAAGCGCGTGGGTGTGTTTGGTTGCATTCTCATCTCAATATAGTTGTTCCCTCTTCGTGTATTTATGTCAACCTACTAGTTTGGAGTCATGCACCCTTCATGCACTCTGCCAAACACCCAAAAGTGGGTCGAGAAGGGAACTTTTACTCCCATCCCATGCACCCTTCATACACCGTGCCTAACACTGATTCGTGCTTTATATGGTTCATGTTTCATGGAGTACTGTAGCACCATACTCTCCATGCGCTGTAGACCTAGTTTTGTTAACATTGATCTCACTGTTCATTCTCGACCAGACAGTCGAAAAAGCGGTACTATGTTACATTACTATTCATATAGTTGACATGCGCACAACATCATTGTTGGGGAACGCGGTAATTTAAAAAAAATCCTACGATCACGCAAAATCTATCTATGTGATGCATAGCAACAAGAGCGGAGAGTGTGTCTACGTACCCTCGTAGAACGAAAGTGGAAGCGTTTAGTTAACGCGGTTGATGTAGTCGAACTTCTTCACGATCCAACCGATCCAAGCACCGAACGTACGGCACCTCCGTGTTCAGCACACGTTCAACTCAGAGACGTCCCTTGTACTCTTGATCCAGTTGAGGCCGAGGGAGAGTTTTGTCAGTACGACGGCATGGTGACGGTGATGATGAAGTTACCGGCGTAGGGCTTCGCCTAAGCACTACGACGATATGACCGAGGTGGGTAACTGTGGAGGGGGCCACCGCACACGGGTAAACAATTGTCAACTTGTGTGTCTAAGGGGTGCCCCCTCCCCCGTATATAAAGGAGTGGAGGAGGGGGAGGGCCGGCCCTCTATGGCGCGCCCAAGGGGGGAGTCCTACTCCTAGCGGGAGTAGGATTCCCCTTTCCAAAGACGGGGTAGGAGAGGAAGGAAGAGGGAGACAGAGGGAAGGAAAGGGGGGACCGGCCCCCCACCCAATTCGGATTGGGATTGGGGGGGGGGCGCCCTCCACCTGGCCGCCTCCTCCTCTCTCCCACTAAAGCCCAATAAGGCCCATACACTCCCCGAGGGTTTCCGGTAACCCCCGGTACTCTGGTAAAGGCCCGAACTCACCCGGAACCATTCCGATGTCCAAACATAGTCGTCCAATATATCAATCTTTATGTCTCGACCATTTCGAGACTCCTCGTCATGTCCGTGATCGTATCCGGGACTCTGAACTATCTTCGGTACATCAAAACACATAAACTCATAATACCAATCGTCGTCGAACGTTAAGCGTGCGGACCCTACGGGTTTGAGAACTATGTAGACATGACCGAGACACGTCTCCGGTCAATAACCAATAGTGGAACCTGGATGCTCAAATTGGTTCCTACATATTCTACGAAGATCTTTATCGATCAAATGGCATAACAACATACGTTGTTCCCTTTGTCATCGGTATGTTACTTGCCCGAGATTCGATCGTGGTATCTTAATACCTAGTTCAATCTCGTTACCGGCAAGTCTCTTTACTAGTTCCGTAATACTTCGTCCTGCAACTAACTCATTAGTCACAATTCTTGCAAGGCTTATAGTGATGAGTATTACCGAGAGGGCCCAAAGATACCTCGCCGAAACACGGATTGACAAATCCTAATCTCGATCTATGCCAACCCAACAAACACCTTCGGAGACACCTGTAGAGCACCTTTATAATCACCCATTTACGTTGTGACGTTTGGTAGCACACAAAGTGTTCCTCCGGCATTCGGGAGTTGCATAATCTCAAAGTCTGAGGAACTTGTATAAGTCATGAAGAAAGCAGTAGCAATGAAACTAACATGACCATAATACTAAGCTAACGGATGGGTCATGTCCATCACATCATTCTCCTAATGATGTGATCCCGTTCATCAGATGACAACACATGTCTATGGTTAGGAAACATAACCATCTTCGATTAACGAGCTTGTCAAGTAGAGGCAGACTCGGGACTATATGTTTTGTCTATGTATTGACACATGTACTAAGTTTCTGGTTAATACAATTCTAGCATGAATAATAAACATTTATCATGAATTAAGGAAATAAATAATAACTTCATTATTGCCTCTAGGACATATTTCCTTTAGTCTCCCACTTGCACTACAGTCAATAATCTAGATTACATAGTAATGATTCTACACTACAAAAAAAAAAAGACACATCCATGACATTTTGGGCTGAACGAAATTTTCTTCTGTCATACTTATGACACTTCTATGACAATAATTGTGACAAAACCCGGTATCATCATAGATGTGGTGGGCTCCTACTTCTATGACAAAAAATCATGACAAAAAATGGGCTTTTCGTCCTGGGCGGGCCGGAGACGTAGCTGCATGACATTCTTTGGGCCGTCCATGACGCAAAAAATCATGGTAGAAGCAAGGGCGAGGAAAATATCGGGGTGTTCCCTGTTACTGTGGGTGGTCGGGGCCGAGCGATGCGCGTTTCTCTCATACACGTACGCGCGTGTGTGCGAGGCGTTGGCTCTAACTGAACCCGAGCGAGGCGTTGGGCTCTAACTGAACCCGAGCGATTGCACTGCAGGCTACGCGTTACTGAACCCGAGCGATCGAGCGATTCCTTCGCTACTGCTGCTAACTGAAGCCGATCGATGCTACCTCTGGATGAACAGTGAGCATTGCGGGGGGGGGGGGGGGGTCTGGATGAACAGTGACCGTTGCGGGGGGGGGGGGGTCTGGATGAACAGTGAGCGGTGGGGGTGGATGAACAGGACCCCATGGTGTTGCCTCTTGATGAACATGACCCCGATCGATTGAGCCGGTTGGGGCTGGATGAACAGGACGACCCCGTGGAGAGCTGGATGAACAGTAGATGGTGGAGGGGTGGATGAACAGTAGCCCGTGGAGGGGTGGTGGAACAGGAGCCCGTGGAGAGGGGTGGTTGAACAGTAGCCGGTGGAGTAGCGCGCGGTGGAGGCTGGATGAACAGGAGCCCGTGGATGAACAGTCGCAGGTGGAGGCTGGAGGAGGTCGACGGTGAGTGAACAGTAGCCCGTGGAGGATGGAGGAGGTCGATGGTGGAGATGAACAGTATCCCGTGGAGTCCCGTTTTGCGGTACGCCACACCCCTCCCGATGAACAGGACCCCCGTTTCGACCGTAGCGCTCCAACACAAGTCCGTTTCCTCTGTTCTGCGGTACGCCACACCCCTCCCGATCAACAGGACCCCGTTTCGACTGTAGGAGGTCCAACACAAATCCGTTTCCTCCGTTTTGCGGTACGCCAGACCCCTCATGATAGGATCCCATTTCGAACGTGGCCGGTCGAACACAAGGCCGTTTCCTCCGTTCTGCGGTACGCCAGGCCTTGTTTCCATCGCCTGTTCCGTCCAAGCCCTCCCGATGAACACGACGACGCATTCTGTTCCGACCTAGCCGGTTGGCTCCCATGAACACGACGACGACGTTGTTTCTCCGTTCTGACCCAGCCATGTACACGAGCCTTGGCCGTACGTATATATGCGCGAGTAGGCGTTCGAGACCCCGCCCGTATGTACGTACGTGGCCGTATTTTCTTTCTTGCACACTGGCCGCTGTACGTACGTGTACATGCTACGTGCGCTCCTCTACTATGACACGTGCGCACCTCTACATTGACCAGTATGTGCGCTCCTCTACTACGGCATGTGCGCACCTCTACATTGACCAGAATGACAGTGCTACGTAGGCTTCGACCAGGTGGGTCCTGACTGTTAGGCACTTCCTTGCATGCGAAGATGTAGCTGGTGGGTCCCAGCAGTCAGGGGGGTGAATCAATTTTTTGGCCCGGATGCACTTCCTTGCGTGCGAAGATGTAGCTGCTGGGTCCCAGCAGTTAGGGGGGAAATGTTTTTTTCGCGAAATACAGTGGTCCATCCGGTGGGTCCCAACTGTCAGGTGGAGGAATCATTATTTTCCGCGTAATAAGGAGGCACTTCCTTGCTGCGGCCGTGGACCCAGCTGTCAGCCTCTCCACGCACAGTCCACGTCCGATGGAAGTCGTTCCTTGACCACGTTGACCACGCCGCGCCGAGAGCACCACGGCGGTGGACGATGGTGAGGCCTAGGAAGGGGACGACGCGGAGCCGGAGAAGACGCGGCAGTGGATGCCCACGCGGAGAGGAGTACGAGGGTTCGCTGGTTCGGCTGCGGTGTGAGGCAGCCATCGCCACAGAATCTGGCCAGCGGTGGGAATAGTAGGGGGCGGTGAGGCCTCCGTGGCAGCACAACCGGCTACGGGAGACAGGAGCATGCGGCACGACCGGCGCTGCTTTGGGCGGCTGGAGCACGAAGACCGGAGGTTGAAGAAGCACTATGGCCGTTGGATGGACATCGTACGGTCACTGGAGCTAGAATCGTTCATATTGACTAAGTTGACAAAGCCCTCCGTCCCCGTCAACTTAGTAGGCCCACAAGTCAGCCTCCCACCAAGGAGGGTCCCAGCTAGCAAGGGGAGTATTCTTTTTTTTTTGTGCGTAATAAGGAGGCACTTCCGGTGGGTCCGAGCTGACCGAGGGGGAACATTTTTTTCATGAAATACGGTGGCCCGACCAGTGGGTTTCCGCTGTCAGGTGTAGGAATAATTATTTTGCACGTAATAAGGAGGCACTTCCTTGCGGCCGCCGTGGACCCAGCTGTCAGCCTCTCCACGTACAGTACTCTTCCGATGGAAGTCGTTCCTTGACCACATTGACCACGCCGCTCCGAGAGCACCAGGGTGGTGGACGACGGCGAGGCCTAGGAAGGGGACGATGCGGAGCCGGGGAAGACGCGGTAGTGGATGCCCGCGCAGAGAGGAGTACGAGGGTTCACTGGTTTGGCTGCGGTGTGAGGCTGCCGTCGCCGCAGGGTCTGGCCAGCGGTGGGAATAGTAGGGGGCGGTGAGGCCTCCGCGGCAGCACAGCCGGCCACGGGAGGTAGGAGCATGCGGCACGACCGGCGCTGCTTTTGGCCGCTGGAGCAAGAAGACCAGAGGTTGAAGAAGCACTACAGCCGTTGGATGGACATCGTAGGGTCACTGGAGGTAGAATCATTCATATTGACTAAGTTGACAAAGCCCTCCGTCCCCGTGAACTTAGGATGCCCACAAGTCAGCCTCCCGCCAAGGAGGGTCCTAGCTAGCAGGGGGAGTATTCATTTTTTTGTTCGTGATAAGGAGGCTTTCCGGTGGGTCCGAGCTGAAAGAGGGGGAACATTTTTTTTGCGAAATACGGTGGCCCGTCCGGTGGGTCCCAGCAGTCAGGGGAGAAACATTTTTTTCGCGAAATACGGTGGCCCGTCCGATGGGTCCCTGCTGTCAGGTGGAGGAATAATTATTTTGCGCGTAATAAGGATGCACTTCCTTGAGGCTGCCGTGGACCCAGCTATCAGCCTCTCCATGTACAGTACTCTTCCGATGGAAGTCGGTCATTGACCACATTGACCACGCCGCACCGAGAGCACCACGGCGGTGGACGACAGCGAGGCCTAGGAAGGGACAACGCGGAGCCAGGGAAGACGCGGCAGTGGATGCCCACGCGGAGAGGAATACGCGTCAATTTCTTTTTTTAGGGGACGCGTCAACTTTGTAGCCCCATAAGTGTGTGGCAGAGAACATATAGCCCATTTCTAATTTATAAGAATGTACAGCCCATTTTTGAATTCTAATAGAATTTATTACAGCCCATTTACAGTTTGTTAAAAGTACAACCCATTTTCAAGCTAGGACAATGATTAATAATTTCAACCAACTGTTCAAGACAGAATTCAATAAAATCTCCCACATTTTGATGGGATCCGAAATATTTTTATCCCGAAATTTCTAGTCAGATTAAATATAACTTTGTATTAGATAAAAATCCAATGAAACATTGCGCGCGCAACAATTAAAAATTAAGATTTTCAAAATCCATAAATAATATTTTAGAAACTAATTTCGTGTTTGGTGCATTTTTTTATAGTTACTGCCCAGTTTTTATAATTACATCCCATTTATTATTTTTTAAAGCCCATTTTCCTGTTAAGCCTAATGCATCCCTCCGAGGAAAGATTTGTAGCCCAGCGGGGTGGAAAATAACAAGTTGGCCTTGCGTGGGTATTCCTCAAAAAAAGTATAGCTGGGCTAGCCACTTTCATCTTGAAAAAAATTAATATCTGGGCTGGATATCTGGCCTGGGCTAGACTGGCCACAGCCCGCCCAGTTAATACCCTGCTCTCCTCTGAAGAACAATGAAAACATCGCCAAGAAAAGCTCTGCAGTGCTCACGCCTCAAAAACACAAATACTGCTCGAGCTGCTTGGTCTGAGCTATCGGCCGCACCTTGTGCAATTCTCTCGTTTATATTGACTACATAGGTTGACAATGGTGTGGGACCGTGATGTCAGGAAACCAGGAGGAAGCAAAAAAAATATAGATGTACATAATAAGGAGGCACTTGCGTACGTACGACTATGGCCCTAGTGGGTCCCTACTGTCACCCAGTCAAAATAAAGTCATCTCCTGAATCCTCATGTTCGTTGCCCATGTTAATAATGCTCGGCGCCACGGCGAGCACAACAACTTGAAGGACGACGGAGAGGGCCTCGCGGGCCCTACGGATAGTCTGATACAACGCCCGCTGCTCATTCAGGATGCCAGGATCATCGGACACCTATGAGCACCTTCGAGAGACTGAGACGGCATGAAACGTTAAGGCTGCGCTTGGGAGCTCTGGTTTATTTCACACCTGTATTAACATACAAGTGTAATTTACTCGTCATCGGAAACAACGCGTAAAATACAGGCATAATGAAACCGAGGGCCCGAGGTCTGTAAGTAAAACCGGCGGATTACACATGTAATTTGAGAGACCAGTGTATATTTTACTAGTCGAAATCGACCAACCATGCGCTTCGCCCGAGACCATCTGCTTTTATTTACAAGCGTCAGTTATACAAGCGGTTTTGGTTGGAAAACGATGATCCAATCACGGCCTAAGATGATGAGTTGGTCGGAAGATCATATGGTTTCACGTCTAACCTACCCGACTTGTCGTATAGGCTATGAATGAAACATAAGACGATGAACTTCTTAAGCACGGAAACAACCGAAGAGGATGATCTTCTTAACAAGCAAATCACTAGCATTAGATTGACATGCAAAACAATACGAAGCATTATTCTCAGGAGGCACGGTGAACAACTCGTGATGCCGCATGCCACAACATCCCAAGCTCAACTTTGCAATCAAACACAAGGCCTGACATTACATAGAAAATGTTCAGAACAAACTCTTAACACAGGAATATCTCAGCAGAGTAACTATTTACTTCTAAACTGAACACACGAATAGGAAAAAACGATCGATGCTGCTCACAGCAAAGGGCGTCCCACTCAAAAATATCAAATGCATGTCTTCTGGCTGACATCAATGAGCAAATTTTGACAAGGTTTTCCAGTTCCAATATATTAAACTAACGTCTTCTTGCTAACATCAATGATTAAACTTTGACAAGCTTTTCCCATTCAAAATATGTAGTGCCTATGATCGTGGGGTCCTGTCGTGGCTTCTTGTACTTGTTTGGGCACTTTTTGCCCAGTGCACTCCACGTGTTGTAGAATTGCCGGTGCTCTCTGCAGACTAGTCATGTCACCAATGTCTACTAATACTCTGTAAAGCTTCTCGGTCATTCCTTCTGTAATGTAGCACAAACAGGGACTGCTTCTTTCTGCAAAGTGGAACGACCAATTGGACCCAGTAATGCAGCAGTTTGCCATGGACACATTGGCTCCTTTTGTGCAGTTCAACTAAAATCAAAGTCGGAATAAAATCGAGCTTTAATTTTTGATATCCCTGTAAGCAACAATAGGTATAAGGGAAACAATTACTGAGAAATAACGGTTGATGACTTGTACTCAGAGAAGAAAAGCATCTACTGATCTACCTTATCTTAATGGGAAATAAAGCAGGAGATTAGCAATTCTCCATCAGTGTAATTCATTCATATTGACTGAGACATTATCTTAAGAATGCCTTGTTTCAACATGTATAAAGAACGACAAAGCAGAAAATTACCAATCCTAAAACAATGCGACTAATTCATTTTAACAGAGACAATATCTTAACAATACCTTGGTTAAACATCTAGAAAGAACTACAAAGCAGGATCGTACCATTCCTAAAACAATGCGACTAATTCATTTTAACAGAGGCAAAAAAGGAATCAATTACTGGCCAATAAAGGAGGATGAAACATGCGGCCACAAAAATGGTAATCCCGCCAATCCCTAACAAGTGTTGCAGTTTTGAACTAAGATTCAGTAGTTAATTAATTCTGAGAGTGGCATTGCTTAATTTTACCAGCAGCATTAGATTAACAAAAAGCATAAACAGTTCCAGGGCAGAGTGGGCCCAACAACAGCATGTGCTTCCATCTACTTATAAAGGGGGTGATGCAGAGTTTTGTTGTAACAAAGATACAAGCATCATGTCTGGGTTCGAACAATTTTTTGCTCACTTAATGGTAAAAGACATTTATCCAAAAGAGTACCAATACAAGTATCTCAAAGCACACTGTAGCATCATGTGGATGAAAGTTGGTACTGACCTTTCTTGACCAAGATTTGAAACAGCTCGAGAGGAAGACTGGACACATATCCCAACACATATATGAAATCTGGATCTCCTCTTGTGCAGTTCCACCAAAATTAAGCAAAGCCGTCGGTGTGACATTCATGTTGAACTGCACAAAACACTCTTAAAACATAAGTGTTTCGCGTAGAGAAGCAAAATGTTGCAATAGCAACAAGTTGAATAGATATCCCTGTTTAAGCAGAGGCAAAAAAGAATCAATTACTGGCTAATAAAGGAGGATGAAACATGCGGCCATAAAAAATGGTAATCCCGCCAATCCCTAACAAGTGTTGCAGTTTCGAAATAAGATTCAGTAGTTAATTCTGAGAGTGGCATTGCTTAATTTTACCAGTGGCATTAGATTAACGAAAAGCATAAACAGTTCCAGGGAAGAGTGGGCGCAACAACAAAATGTGCTTCCATCTACTTATAAAGGGGGTGATGCTGAATTTTTTGTAACAAAGCAACAAGCATCATGTCTAGGTTGGTCCCATTTTTGTTCACTACTTAATGGGAAAAGGCAGCAGTACAATAGCTTCAATTCAACATTTATTTAAAACAGTACCAAAACAAGTAGCACAACATCTCAAAGCACACTGCACATCATGTGGATGAGACCAAGATTTGAAACAACTCGCCACGAAGACGGGAAACAAATCTCGATCTCCTTCTGTGTAGTTCCACCAAAATTAAGCAAAGTCACCGGTGTGACATTCAAGTTGAACTGCACAAAACACTCATAAAACATAAGTGTTTCGCGTAGCGAAGCAAAATGTCGCAGTAGCAACAAATTGAATAGATACCCCTGTTTTAACATAGGCAAAAAGTAAACAATTACTTGCCGATAAAGGAGGATGAAACAAACGACAACAAAAAGAAGCATCTAACTTATCTTGATGGAAAACAAAGTATGATAGTAGCATTTCTAAAACGGTTGCATTGATTCATATTAACTCAGACATTCTCTTACAACAACATTCGTTAAAAAATGTAATTTACTTTTAACAGTGGCATTGCTTCAATTTTCTGGCGGCATTCTTAGATTAACAACAGCAAAATAGTTGTATGGGACATGGGACATGCCAGCACCATGTGCGTCCACACGTATAAATGGGTGATGCAGAGTATGTAGACACAAGCTGGATATCTGCGTTGGTCCCATATTTGTTCGCTTCAACCTTTTTCCTATGTGAGGGCAGCAAATCTAGTCCTGCACAAACTACCCGACCCCCCAGTTTCGAGTTACCCCCTTTTTCCCTTTTCGACCAACAAAGCGGCTGGATAGCCAGTCTATACTACTTTCCCTCCCTCCTTTCCTCATTGAACCATGTCCAAGATTCATGCTCCAGCCCACCGCACCCTTCTTTCCTCTTTGAACCAAGACCTAGATTCGACTACAGATCGAAAAAGATCCACATGCGGCTAGAGCAACGATGGTTTCAAAGAAACTTATACCTTAGGGTCGTCGGGACGTGGCAAGGCATGCGGCGGGAGGCCGGATCTGCCCACACTACGTACGGCAGCGAGGAAGAAGGGGTCGGTGGCCCTCCCGCACAGGCGCTGGGTGAAAGAGAACAGCGCAGCCAGCAGTGGATTGCCTCCCTCGCCGAAGGCGGTAGAGTGAACGCTGCACCTCGTCCCCTTCCCGGTGCGACGGGATCCGGACGCCTCCTTCACTAGCTGTGAGGGGGGAAAGAGAGACAAGAGGCCAATGCAGTCTTGTTTAGATCTGGTGAAGAGAGGGTGAGAGACTGTTAATATAGCAAACCCTAGCAAAGGAACGCTGAGCCTCCAGCGTGTATATATATATATGTAGTGCGGCGAGAGTGTGGACAGTGCAAACCCTAGCGAACAAGCGCTGAGGCTCCAGCTTATATATATACTACTGTAGTACGGACTGAGCTCTGGTGCCTTAACTGCACCTGCTTTTGGCTGTATGACAGGTGAGCCAGCCACATTTTGGGCCCACCTGTCATAAACCCAAATGCAGGTGCACTAAAGTCAATGAAGCTGCGTCCATATAGTACTCGTGTATACAACTAATATATAGTGGAGTGGTTTTCTTATTCTCTCCATAACAATCGTTTTAAATTGTGTAAGTATGAAACGAAACTCTTTATTTAACGTACAGTGAAGAAAACTACTACTACATCCAATGAACTAACGATCCACGCGTCCTGGTCGCACTTCCTGTCCTTCACGTGTGGTACACTACCCTCCCTTAAGTGAACAACCACACATGCGCCAAATTATCGGAAATGTGTGAGAGTGTGTACAAATAAAGAATTTTAATTTCAATTATTGGAAAGGTTTGAGAGTATTACAAAGTTTGACTTCAGTCAAATCTAATATGCGGAGTAAATAAAAATGGAGGGCTACTACGTCCATCCGGGTTTTTAGTCCACACCATTTTTTAAATCAAAGTTAATAGCTGGACAAATAAAATTACAGGGGAGCTGGAGACAAAGTTGTGAGAAGGCTTAGAAATCAATACAAAACTTATGCTCTTAGTACCAACGTCGATCCTTCTTCAAGGAAACATTTGGTTCATAGCGAATTGTGTGATAAAATTGCACCAACGTGAAAGACGACTGCGTCTCCAATGCAACCAAGGTGCACTGACAAAGGATATCATCTTTGTGCGTAACAAGCAAAGAGCACTGATGGAAGACAGCTTGTATTTCATTGAAAATCGATCAGCTTCACGAGCCGACGCAACCATGAGGCGCAACCAAGAGCATCGATAGGTCATCATGGTGATGCATCATCCATTTGGCATCAAGTTTGGGTGAGGCACCTATGAAGTTCGACAAATCCTCACTGTGGTCTGTTTCTTCTCAGTAATCAAGCTCGAGGAAGGAAGAACCATGTGGCCGAGGACAGTGAGGCGGAACAACAATGGCCATCCAATTTTGTGCAGTTCCACTAAAATTGAGGAAGACATGCCCGGGTATGGAGATACGCATCGCTGTTCCAAAAATACAAAAAAGGGATATAGTTTTGTTACTTTTTTTACAATATTAACGACGACATCTCAATTGTCAATAAGAATTAATGAAAAGTACACCAACAAACAGAAGCATCATGATTATCTTGATGGGAACTAAACCAGGATACCCGAGAAAAAAAGCATTTCTTCATTTAACCAGTGATAGTATTAGATTAGCAGCAGCAATAGGAGCATATGGACAATGACCGCACAACCACCATGTACTTTTTGTCGAAACAACATGTATACCTCCACCGAGGCATAAATAAGGACAACTTTTCGAGTGGCATTTCCTCTATAATAGTAGGTGATGTTGGACCAGCCGACGAACCCTAGCTACTATACATGGGATGTTGGGTTGCATAGAAGAAAACCCGCACGCAGCGACCTGGGGAGCTGGACCAGTACAAGAAGTTATACCTCATGTGGGCGAGATATCGTTTAGGCGGGCGGGCGGGATCTGCCCACACGTCCGCAGCGAACAAGGGCGCGGAGGACCTTCAACCACACCAGCGCCGGCTCCAAGAGGACGGTGCGCATCGGCTTCCTCCATCCCGACAGCGACAACGTCAATGCTGCACCTCCTCACCTCCCGCAACGGACGGGATTCGGCCGGATCTGTGACCACCGGTGAGGAGAGAGATAGAGTGGACACTGTCATCTTGTTTTGGTACGGAGAGGGTGAGAGAGCGAGACGCAAGAAACTTTATCAAACAAGAGGCTATAATGGAGTAAAAAAATCTCTCCATAGCAGTGGTTTTAAATAGAATACGCGCGTTCCCGGAAAAAAGAAACGAAAACTAGTGGACAATTTTTTAACGTACCAAGAAAGAAAACTCGATCAAAAACACGCCCCCGCTTCCAGGTCGCGAGAGTCGTCGCGCACACACACATAGACATAGACATGCATATCCGTGTTTACTTAAAATTCCATTTCCATCTCCATCTCCAATGATATTTGTCCAACTGGCACATTATTTACGTTGTTAATTATATACGCAACAATATTAACGTACATCATCTCTTGTTTGCGGGCGTCCGGACCGCTGCCACGGCCTGTCCTGACCAACCCGAACCCTCTTCATCACCCGCGCGTGCTTCCCGCCCAAAACGGTCAGTGCCGCATCCATGCCCGGCCAGAGCGGACGCGACCTCTCACTGGCGCCGGCATTGAAGCGGCGCGCTGGCCGAGAGAGTGTCGCCCGCGCCGCTTCCTGGTGCACGCGACTGCTTCGTGTTCAAAGGTCGCAATAGCCGGCCACAACATGCATGTAAAAAGTTCTTGGGAGTCCGTGCTACAGCTAGCTGTCCTCCCCCAACTCGTCAATCTCTTCCAGTAGTGCTAGTACTCCATGGCGCGATCCATCGACAAGCAGGCGGGAAAGTTATCGTATACTTGGTTTGCGGTGAGTGGCATGCCGAGCGACCATGTGGGGTCGAGCCGTGGAGGAGGGTGAGACACGAAGACGACATATGTGATTTAAACATTGGTTTTGCTCGATGGCGCGATCCAACGAAATGAAACTTTGGTTTCTCTCCGTTTCCATTTTTTCTCCAGAAAAAAGGAAACTTTCCACTCCAGTTTCATTCCTATTCCAAGGTTGCCCCATTACAGCATTCCATCAAATACAAAGGAAAACTAACACGCATGCTGATGCATCTTAATGATTCACAGATCATAGCCAATATTTACTTCACAACTAAAGACAATAGTTGTGAGAGCGTGTACGAAAGAAAAAACTACTGATGGGGTCACTATGACTTAAACCCTAAACCCTAAACATGATTTAATTTCCTGGCCAGGTAGAACCTATCGAAGGAAAGACGGCTGGCACCCTCGGATCATACGATGCTTTTGTGCAGTTCCACTAAAATCGACCTGAGCATCCCTGATGGCAAAGATATTGAAGAAGTGTGATTAGAATAATAGTACTGGCACTAGTTCATGAGACATAAAATCATCACAAGTAGAAGCCGGTAGAAGTAGAGAAAGATCAACATGGAGATGGAGCTATGGCAGTGGAGCAAGCCGGCTCCAAAAGGAAGATGGACTACCTGGGACGTCGGGCTGTAGCTAGAAGTGCGGTTGGGACGCGGCATCGGCCCATGCCGCGGTGACCCCCGATTGGGACGCACCGACTGTGGGTTTTCTCCCTCGCTGATGTCGACCGCGTCTACGCAGAACATTGTTCCCTTCCCCCAGCTGCGGGATCAGGCCGGATATGTGACCAGCGGTGTGGCCACCGTCATTCTATGCTTGTGAAGAGAGCAACCTAAGCAAGCATGCTTGTAGCTTAGGCTCCTACTAGTGTACATATAGTGGTTTTATTTTTCTCTCCATATCAACCATTTTATATTGCGTACGTGTCATTGAAGAGTGAAATGATAGTTGTTTCTTCCGACTAACTTAATGTGTGATTTGGCTGCTCCTTAGTGGCCCCTACACGTAATCCCCCTACGTGTATGCAACAGTCACACGTACACATGGACGCAAAAACGCGCCCGACGCCCTAATGCATGGATGTCCAAGCACACGACGGAACACACACGGTCACACTCAAGTGCTCAACCTACACGTGCATGCACACACATACTCAGTCAGGGTGAGCTAGTGACCGTATAAACACCGAAAAATATATATATTGAGCGCAATGAGCGTATTATGAAGTCCACTGACCATATTTTTACAAATATACAATGACAGACAGTGTATTTATCTCGTTTGAAATTAAGCCATTGTCGGTGTACAAAAGTAGGGGCTCTCCTTTTGACCCCTTAACTTGTGCACGGGTAGTCGAAGCCACGCGCCACAGCCGCACTTGGCAAGGCAAGGGAGGTGAACCGAGGTGAATCCAGGGCACAAGACAAGCGAGACAACGCCAAGGCCAAGACCACACAGAGCAGAGGGATGAAGCAGGTTCCCCCGACAAGACCCTTGCCGGGGCAGCCTCCGCGACACCGGCAAGGCCCTTGCCGGGGCAGCTCGCCCCAACACCAATAGAGGGAGCCACCCTTGAGCCCACGGTTTCCAACACCATCAACTATGTTGGACCAGGACTCGGGAGGCACCTCCATGGTGGCATGCAGATCTTTGTGAAGACAAGAACAACACTCTTAATTAGAAGAGTGGGAGACAACGAGCCTCAGCAATATCCTTGCCGAGGAAACTCACAAGACCCCCGGCAAGATCCTTGCCGGGGACGATCGCAGCGCCACGGCAAGACCCTTGTCGGGGCCCCGGCAAGGCCCTTGCCAAGGACGTCCGCGAGGCCACAGCTAGGCCCGCACCCGCCAAGCCTTTCGCCACCAAATCCCATGCAGCTGCCAGCCCACCAGCTGGGCAGGCACCTGCGTGTCGACGCAGGGCTCCTCTGCCAACTCGGCACGTGCCTACGTGGTGGCATGCAGATCTTCCTGAAGGCTCCACCACCGCGCAGCCTCAGCTGTTTGCCTGCCTACATGGTGCCACCGCCTTGCTGGCCCGGGCTCGTGTCAAGACGAGGCGGAGCGGCGGTAAAGTAGAGGGGACACGTCAGGGGCACATTTAATGCGTCTTGTCCCGTAATGGCTAGCGATAAGCATAGCCATAGTACCCCAATGCCACCTCCTGGTGCCACTGTGGCGATCCCTTTGCCTATAAAAGGAGACCCAGGGCATCCAGGAGAAGGATTCGGACTCTTGGACAAGTTACACCCCTTGTAGCTAGTTCGAGCTCCTCAAGAACACAGATATACACATCCAAGCAGGACTAGGGTATTACGCACCTTGCGGCCCGAACCTGGGTAAACGATCCGCGTGTTTGTACTGACTGCTGATCCTGCTCTCCTCACCACTCCAACGCCTCGCAACCGTAGAAGGGATTCCAGTGATCCCATAGGTGTCATTTCCCATCGACAGCCATATTAACCGGAGAGGAGGCAGTATGGACTAGCATTACTTTGCTGTGCCCCGTCAACTTGCCGAACGAGAAGAAGGTTGCAGGACGGGAGATGGTTGCGCGCGGTGGCTTGCAGGACAAGGAGAAACTTTTGACTAATGCAAGCTCTCCCTCGCTCAGGCGGTGGACGTGCAACAGTTAATTCGATGTCAGATTGCCAGAAGCATACACTATACTAGTACTATTATTGTTCGACTTCCCGAATAGGCGAACAGCCAAGCGCAATGTTTACTAGTTGTACTAGTACTACTACTATAGTCTATAGAGGTATGTACTATACTAGTACTAGGAACCCGATGGAGGAGCATCTGCACTCTTATTATAATTTTAAAATGTGATAAAGAAATCTTCAACACATTCGGTTCTCTTCAAGGGTTCTCGCATGTGATAATGGAAGTTGATTGCATGGAACACTCGCCAAAATTCTCGCTTAATTCTGGCTCATATCCTGTTACAAATAGGAGCGCTCGGTAATATTTCCTCTTTTTTTGTTATTCAGCATGTAAACAGGTCAGCAAACCTTGCGGCGCATCTTTGTGCGAACCGTGCTTGCTGCACTTTGAATGTGGCCGAGAGCTGGCTTGATGAAACACCTCGCTTCCTACTTCTTTTCTTCCGGGGTACCTCGCTTCCTAGTGACGAGTGTCTGGGCTGGTCGTCCTAAGAATGCTTATATATGAATAAAGCTCTCTCATTTACCCGCAAAAAAGATTAAGCCATATTAACCAGAAAGGAGGGAGTATTGACAAGCACTACTCTTTGGTGTGTCCCGTCAACTCGCAGAACGAGGAGAAGCTTGCAGGACAAGGTGAAGCTCGCTTACGCCTTTTGACTAATGCAACCTACCCTCGGTAGACATGCATCAGTCCACTCGGTGTCAGATTGTCAGAGGCATACACTGTAGTACCCAACATGCGGAGTACCATCATTGTTCGACTTCACGAAGAGGCGAAGAGCCAAGCGCAAGGTTTAGTAGTACGAGTAGTAGTACTACTAGAACCGCATGGTGGAGCGTCTGTACTCTTATTTTTTTAATCTCTGATAAAGTACACGTTTATTCCGGAGAAGGGCGGAAAACGGCAGCCCAACATGTAATGATGATATCGATCAACCAACCATGCTCGAATATATCTTGGCCTCCGTGTGAGCCCGTATGTGTGTTCTCGCTCCTCGTCTCTCTCCAGGAACGGCGGGTTGGCCATTTTGCCGTCAATTGAGATCGGTTTGCTCACACTCCTGTCCCACATGTCAGTGATATGCCAAGAGGAGGTGCGTTGACCGACTGGCCATACGCGTACTTGGTATTGCACCTTCATATACTACTCCTCCCTCCGTCACAGTTTACAGGGCGCGCTTCATTATGATGCATTTCTCTCAATGCATTTCCACCACCAGAGAGACTTTAGACGTGTTTGGTTTAATGCTCAATTAATTAGGGCGTGGTAACCGCAATCAAGTCTACAATTTTCTCTCGATGTACTACTACGGAGTGGAGTAAGTGCATGCATGTGTGTACCCGGGGTGGAAGCACTGCATGCATGTGGGTACGCATTATTTCCTCTAGTAATAGACGACGTGCTACAACTACCAATGCTATTTTTCAGGCCGATCGCTAGTTGCCTTGGTCCCACGGACTTTTTTCTTTTTTCTGAAGCGCGCTCTTTAAACAGTGACGGATGGAGTAGTATGAGCGGATTCAAAGAAGAGCGTATTGATGGTTGCTTCTTCCGAGCAACTTAAAGTGGGAAAGGTGGGGCTTATGATTTGACTTCTCATTACTCACTATTAATGCGGCGCAACGACCAGGCTGAGTCTCCCATGTAGTTGTGCACTACCCCCTCGGTTCTTAAATATACTCCGGAGTATTTGTCTTTCTAGAGATTTCAATGAGTGACTACTCAAATATTTTCTTTTTATAGATTCAAATGGACTACTACATACGATGTATATAGACATATTTTAGAGTGTAGATTCACTCATTTTGCTCCGTATGTAGTCACTTGTTGAAATCTCTAGAAAGACAACTAGAGTATCTAGGAACGGAGGGAGTACACATACGAAGCAAAATGAGTGAATCTACACTCTAAAATATGCCCATTTGAAATTTGTAAAAAGACAAATATTTAGGAACGAAGGAGTATAATTTCGTGCATGGCACATGGACCCGGATGCTAAAGAGGCTTCTGGAAATGCTATCAAGCTTCTAGCATTTGTTTACATAATTGACGTACTATACAAATAATTTTCCAACAACATGAAATTGTACAATGGTGTGAGCTTTTAGCTTTTGTTTTGTGTGTCTTGCCATCGATGCTCTTTCGGAAACAATAAAAAACTAACTTCCTTGCTAACGCAGCTCAATTATTAGCAGATCAGAGCTAATATTTACATCACAACTGAAGACAAAGTTGTGAGAAGGTGTTCAATTAAAATTGATCCATGCTTTCATTGGCAGCAACGTCCACCCAGCTCTGTCTAAATCAACAAGGCATGTTGGGAAAAAAGTAGCTGTCTGGAGCATGCAACATTCCGATCATTTTGTGCAGTTCCACTAAAATAGAGCTGAGCGTCCCTGTTCCAAAGATATTAAGTGTGATTATGATAATAAAGGACTCCTGATGAAACAATAAACACAGAAATAGAAGCCGGTCACCTTTGCAGTCTCTCTTAAGACACTAGTTGGAGAAGATTAGGCTCGGAGTTGGATGAGGAGGACTAGCAAATATGCCCGTGCGTTGCAACGGCAGAAAAATAATATCACAATCCATCACCACCACACAAAATCCACGTCCTCTAACGATACCACATTTGTGTCATCACTAATGTTTCTTCCTGTCATCACCGATGGTTGTTATTCTCCTAGTCAAACGCGTCCAAAGGTGGTCAATTTCAAGGCGGTGAGCCCAGCCACCACAGTGACAGTGAACTGCACTGGCGCCTCCACCAGACACTAAATTAGCTCCATGTTTAAATATTCTATAGGTTTCCACAATCTTTTCTAATATCTAATTAACCCATCTATTAATTAGCCAATCAATTAATTCTTCCTTTAATAGCTCTATTCATTTAAATACTTTAGGCAACCCACAATCCAATCAATCAATCAATCCTTCCTTAGCTCCATCCGTTTAAATTAGGCAGCCCACAATCCTTCCTTTGATTAGCTCATCTGATTAATTACCTTGCCCCAAACACGTGGCTGCTACTCACTGTCTGTTGCAAGTCAAGGCGGCTCGTATATTAACTCGTGTTGATCGATTTGAAAGAGCGAGGTGGGACAATTAAACATCAGATATGTTATAGTTTAGCTGGTTGATGCAGTGCTGGTGTTAGACAATGATGGCAAGGGTCGTGAGTTCGAATTCAAGCTGGGCTTCTTTTTTGTGCGCTCGCATGGGTGACAGCCCATAAGATTAGGCCTAGCAACGTACATCTAGGTGGCCCAGCACGAACCAGAGCTTTTTACATTGTTTTAGTACCCACCTCGGACATATGTTATTAGCGGCAATTTGTATAGGGGGAACGGATTAAATTTTTGGAGAAACGCACCTTGCTTTATTAGTAGGTATAGATTGAGCAAAACCAATCTCCCTTTGTGCAGTCGCACTGAAATGTAGAGACGTTGCCCATGTGACATTTTAGTACAACTACACAAAACACTCTTAAGACAAAAGTGATTTGTGCGGTTCACCAAAATGTCGCAATAGCAATGAGGTGAAATGGATAGCCATGTTTGCAAAAAAGAGGTAGAAAGGAAACAATTACTGGCCAATAACAGTTGATGACACATGCGATGACAAAAAAGAAGCATATGCCTTGTCCTAAAGGAAGATAACAACACGGTTGTGTTTGTGTAAAACGGAGTGAGGACGAGATTGCAATATGGAAAGTACGCCGGACGAGCTACGTTTTGGGCAAAGAACTATGGAAGATCGACATGCAGCGACGTGGGAAGACGGGGAGTGGAGCAAGGCCGGAGGGGATACCTGGAGCTCATCGGGATGTAACTAGGTGAGCGGCGGCGGGTGGAATCTGCCCATACTGCGACATCGAGCAGGTGGCATAGGCCCTACCGCGCCGGAGCTTGGTCAGAGAGAACGGCGTGTACCGCAGATCGGGACGTGCTGCCTCGGCGCCGTCGAACGGAGAAACGATGCACTTCCTCACTTTCCCCCGGCGGACGGGATGCGGCCGGATCAGTGACCAACGGTGAGAGAGGGAGAGAGAGTCCACCGCAGCCTTGTGTGAGATACTCTGAAGAGAGACAAACCAGGGAGGCAGGCTTCATTGTATATAGTGGAGCGGACTACCGTTTTCTCCATAAAAAATCATTTTATATTCCGTGTACGTGCCATTGAGTGCTATAACTTTATTTAAAAATAACGCGCCAACGCGTCAAGTCAAACTTTGTTTCGTGCACGCGTGGCACCACGACCTCCCTAGGTAAACAACCGCTACACGCGGTCAAATTAGCATGTGGGCTGTCATTTCGTAAAGAAATGAGCTCCACCGTGTACCCGCGCGGGTGTGGCTGGGCACGAAGCGTGAGTACGTGCACGGTGCACCTATTCTCTTCTTGTATACGTACACCACCTACATGGGGTTGTGTGAGAGAGATACAAACGTAGAGAGATATAGTGTGTGGGTTCGTGAGAGTTTTCTTGGGGGGGGGGGTCAATCAAAAAATGTAACATATGCAATGTGTGTGAAATAGAGTCCTGGATATATCATATATATAGAGGGGGCGATCCACAAGAAGAGAGTGGAGGTATCATCGGCTTGAGGTGTCCATAGAATCGAAGAGAGGGATGATGTGTGTGTGTGTGCGCGCGATCGATAAAGAGTGCATTCGAATTTGTGTGTGCCCACGTCAAAGATATAGAGTGGCTGGCCTACTGGAACGTGAGAGGGGACATGTGCAGTTTGTGTCTGTGGCATGGATACCTACCTACAGCGCTCGACTATCGGTGTGTGGTGGGGGAGAGGCAGGCCTAATTAACTATAGAGGTACAATGGCTGGTATATGTGTGGAGGAGGAGAGAGGCCTACCTCATTTATTAAGGAGATCGATCTACCTCATGTATTAAGGGAGATTGATCGGCATCCATGCATATGTGTAGGAGAGGAATAAGGTTGGGAGAGAGACAGAGCTAGAGTGTTGGAGGGGGTGGTAGTGGAGTTGCTTCTAACAAATGGTGGGATAGGCTTGTGTCGGTGTACAAAAGTAGGGGCTTTCTCTTTGTACCCCTTTACTTGTGCACGGGCAGTCGGAGCCACACGCCACGGCCACACTTAGCAGGGCAAGGGAGGGAAGCCGGAGAGAAGCTGAAGCCCGAGACAAAGAAGGCAACATCAAGACCAGAGACACCAAAAAGCAAGAGGGCGAGGTGGACCCCCCGGCAAGGCCCTTGCCGGGGCAGGCTCCGCGGTCCCGGCAAGAGCCTTGCCGGGGCAACTTGCCCGACACCAACGGAGCGAGACACCCTTGAGCCCACGGGTTCCAACCCAATCGACCACGTTGGAACCAAGGCTCGGGAGGCACCTCTGAGGTGGCGTGCAGATCTTTGTCAAGATCATAAACACACAAGATCAGATGGGGACCAGAAGACGGCGACCCTCGGCGGGATCCTAGCGGAGGGGATCCACAAGACCCCCGGCAAGCGCCTTGCCGGGGACGACTGCAAAGCCACGGCAAGACCCTTGCCGGACCCCCGGCAAGGCCCTTGCCAAGGACATCAGCGGGGCCACAGCCAGACCCGCATCAACCAAGACTCCACCGCCGTTCGCATGCAGCTGCCAGCCCAACTAGCTGGGCAGGCACCTCCGTGGCAACATGTGGCTTCCAGGCCAACTCAGCAAGCTCCTATGTGGTGGCATGTAGATCTTCGTGAAGGAACCACCACCGCACCACCTCAGCTGCCTGCCTGCCTACATGGCGCTGCATGCATCGCTGGCCTGGGCGCGTGTCGAAGCAAGGCGAGGGGACGAGGACGGGACGGGCCTCGCCCCCGCCCCCGATAAAGCTAAGGGACACCTAAGCAATGCATTAAATGCATCTTGTCCTGTCATACGGGCGATAAGCTCGCGGCACTGTAGACCTTTCCACCTCCTGTGTGCCACTGTGGCAACCCCTTTCAACTATAAAAGGAGGCCCATGGCATACTGGAGAAGGATTCGGCTCTTTGGAACCACGCAACCCCCATAGCTAGTTCAAGATCTCAAGAACACTCTAAAATACACACCATAGTAGGACTAGGGTATTACGCATCCTCGCAGCCCGAACCTGGGTAAACGAACCGTGTCTGGCTCCTAATCCCGCTCTTCTCACAACCCCGCGCCCCGCCAACCGTAGTAGGGATTCTTGTGATCCCATAGGTGTCGTTCATCCCCGACATCTTTGGCGCGCTAGGTAGGGGAGGGCATTGTGAGAATCTGGTTTAGCAACCAGCTTAGTAGTTCCTCATCGCCATGGCTCCCAAGAAGAAGTCGACGATGGTGATCGGTTCGTCCGGGCCCGGACGGCCCGTACCGGTGCGGGCGAGCAGCGGACCGTTCGCGGACAGAACCCGGGGCGCGGCCCACGAGCACCAACATCACTCGGGCAGTCGGAGCCTGGCGAGCGGCGTCGTTCGCACATAGAACGACGAGCCGCATGCCACCAAGTCCAAAGACGGAGCCGGCCCCTCCGCAGGCGGCGCAGGGCCCTCACTACAAAAAAATACACTTCCGTGATGATACGTGTTTGTCACAGTAGGTCGCGTTTTTTGTCATGCATGTACATCCATGACAAATTTATGACAGAATCAAGATAGTCATACCTGTGCTGTCGTAGAAGTGTTCCATGACATTACCAAAATTATCATCACGGAAGTGTCCACTTCCATGACGATAAATCGCGCGTCACAGAAGTGCTTTCGTCAAGGGTGACCGACACGTGGCATCCACCGTAACGGAACGCCGTTAAGCTATTGGGTCGGGTTTTGGATCCGATAACCCGTTAACAGCCCCGACCAATGGGAAATTTCCACGTGTAAAATTCTAATTGGCCGGACGAAACACGTGTCAGCTCGTCAGTGGGCCAGATAGGCGCCAATGATATATCGACACGTGCCACGGCCCACCACTGGCCCATTTAGCTTACAAAGCCAGCCCGTTTGACTTGGTCAAAAGTTAATGGGCTGGCCCATGAAAAGCCTGTTAACGTTCTCTTCGCAAATAGCCCATTTTACGGCCCGTTAACTCACGGCCCGTTAGGCCCTAAAGGAAATGGGCCCAACAACATAATGTGGGCCGTCGAATATAATACCAGCCCATTTCACTTTCGGCCCATGTATGGCCCACGACGTCTTTCGGCCCATATGAGGCCTTCGTATCTTTCGGCCCTTTACAGGCCCACGGTGACTCTAGCCCATAATGAACAGTAATTTTCTTTGTACCCGTTAACGGCCCGTGATTTACATGGGCCATTTCCAGCCCGTGTTAGCTTTCGTCCTATTGACGACCCATACGTTCTTGGGCTCCTTTTCGGCCCTCGATTACTTCCGGCCCGTTACTGGCCTGTTCCCCTAATGGGCCAAATTCGGCCCATGGCAAGAGTCGGCCCATTACTGTCCTGTTACGCTAATGGGCCAAATTCGGCCCATGGCAAGAGTCGGCCCGTTTCTGGCCTGTTAAACCGTTGTGCCGTTTCCAGCCCGTCCTATATTCTGGCCCATTAACGACTTGTTATGCCTGTGACGGAATTAAGGCTTTGCTGTCCTACGGCCTGTTAACGGCCCGTTACCGTGCTGGGCCGATACCAATTATGCCCGTTTACAGCCCATGTAGACCCATTTATCCGACGGCCCGAGGCCCACCGATTCTACGGCCCTGTTGGAGGCCCATTTATCGATGGCCCGTAGGAGACCCATGGATCCTACGGCCCGTAGGAGACCCTTGGATCCTACGGCCCGTATATAGCCCATGGTAGTTGCGGCACTAGCAAACCAGGGAAAAAGAAGACTAGGAAATAAATAAGGCCGAAACTAACGCTGGGCTATTAAGGCGATTGCACAGATTACATCCACTCGGCATCAAAGATCGCCACCAGTGCAAATATAGGGAACACCCTACACTATACAAAAATGGCTTGCTGTTTTGTTCAGCCGGTGGCTGCATGTTAATAATAAATTTTGTATCGCACCAAAACAAATTACAACTATATAACAAAAGGAAGGTTGGCATAAAACTTAAGAGTCTAGCAGATAAATGCACCACCAGAAGTTCAGAAGCTCAGTTCATTTGACCTGACTGTTACGTTTTCATCCTGTATTGTCTGATGGAGCACCATAACCCTCGCCTTCATTTCCCCTAGGCTCCTGAACAACATAGCAAATGTCTGATAGTCTGGTTTCAAAACCATGCATATCTTGACGACATCGAACAATGTCTCCTTGTTTCACAAAGGGTCTCTATTAGGGAATGGACTTGTGTCTGGAGCGCAGATACAACATTGCTTTGAGCTTGCATATCTTGATCATGAGGCAGTTTGGATGATATTGCCTTAACAACCAACCTAGTATTACGCAGGAAGGTGCTTTTGGCACTGTTAGTGGACAGGTACTGACCCACTGCAGCAAGAGCTGACATTGCGGTTATAGTTGCCTCGCCACCTTCAGAAGGTGGCGGTTCCACCATTTTTTCCATAGCTCGCTGAAAAGTTGAGGTTTTACATTAGTAGTACCAGAACAGAAGATATTAAGGAGGCAACAAAACCAAAAAAAATAGCTTTGGTCTATATACAGAACTTATTCTGGTGAACCCATGTAAAATATTAGTTGTATTTTATTGCAAAGTACATAATAAAACCAGGTTCCCAACATATGACCATGTACCATCGCTAATGTATTGTCTATTTCTTCACATTGTATTGAGGGCTAAGGATAAACAGATGAAGTTTATAATACGGTAAGGATAGTATGACATCATTCATATCACAAAACAACTGAGAACAGACAAACATGCAATTGTAACGTTGTGTGGGCAAGTCCAGCACGGAACAAGATTACGGGTCAAGATCAAAGGAACATCACTCCTCTCTTTTAAACCTTGTAAGGTGCAATGATACTCTAAGACAATTGTGTATAAAATTGAAAAGAGTAATAGACATTGGCTGGAAACCATGTAGTTCAAGGCATAAGTCAGAGTAAGTAGTAGTTAAAAGGCATGAGGATTAAGGACTTACAACAGCGGCTTTGACTGGTGTAGTCATGCCCTTCTTCTTGCTGGTGTGATAGTCCTTGAAGATTTCCACAGCATTTGGTTCAGGTACTTTTTGGTCCTTGCGGGCTTTCCTCTGCATTTCGAACAAGTCAATATAGATCTGATAAGATGGTACAGCGAAAAGAGTGAAACAGCAGCTAATTACAACAGCCTCGCAGTGTGCAATATAGCTACGAGATCCTATCGTTTGTTGGAATTTCACTTTCGTACGGTTGGCCTTGTTCTTTGAATAGTTCACCTACAAGAAGATAGATTTGTGTGGCACATGCGTAAATAGGACTTCAACATGTGATCTGATGACATATATATAATGTACCTGATACTTCGGATCGGACCAGTGTTTAACGAGGCCTCTCCAGTCTTCATCAGATATAGTTTCCATTGGAGATGTTTGGGCAAGTTCACTGATAGCCTTGCCTTCAAAGTGCGTTTTTCTCAAGTTATACCGATACTGTCGGAGAGTAGACTTGAAAACATGGGTGCAAGCTTGTTTGGTTGCATCATCTTGGCTATCCAACTTGAACCTCATCTGTTGAAAATTATGGGAGTCTCATTATCAGCAACCTAGAAAGTATTGGACACAGCAAGACGATATTACTAGTTTCCATACATAACCATACTTACAGATAAATGGTCGAGGAAGGTGTTGAACCGGGTTTCGTCTTTGTCATTCCTGTACTGAATCCTTGTTGGGAGGATACATACACGACACCTAACAGCAACCGCTGCCTCTGATACTAACTTGGCTGACTTTGTAGCATCACGTGGCCTTTTCAAACCTGCCTCAAAACGGATCTCCATTCTTCCTCCTCTAGATTTAGTTAACCTATCGAGCATTATCCCTGATGTTTGTTTCCTCTTGCGCCTAGGTGCTAGTCCAACAACAAACATAGGAAGTGTTAGTGTACATCAAACTGTGAGACTACATGTAAAGAAGCATGCAACTGTAACTCGACTCCAGCAACTACCTTCTTGCTGTTGAAGCTCACAAAGATCATCTGATCTTGCCAACTCATCTTGTGTCAAGAGTGCTTTGGAAGTAGTGTCAGGTGGCAAGGGAGCTTGAGAACTTGCTGCTAGCTGAGTTGACCAACGAGTAAATCGTGCAGCTGGTAGTACTGTGGAAGGTGTTGCAACAACTAGGGTTGTCTCTGCTTGCTTGGTGGCAGCTATTTGATTATGTTTGGCTTGTTCTGCAGCTCGTGTAGCATCGGATACCGTGTTTGTAGAACTTTCCGCTGGACTTTGACCTTCTATTGCACCATCAGTACCAGCAAAATCTGCAGGATTCATCCGCTTCTCATTCCCTGCCATTCTGTGTTTCTTCCTCTTTCTCTATGCCATGTTAAGTCAAGCCGACAAGAAAAATGAATAACAATTTAGTTCTTCAGACCAAATTGATGCGTGATGCAGACGAACTGAACTTTGATGTTAGACAACCACATGATAGGAGGATGTAATATGTATGAAAAACTGGACGGAAGAGATAACCAGAACTATGATGTGTAAACTAAGAAGAACACATTTCACCAAATTAGAAGCAATGCAATGGAAGGTAGACACCATATGAAAGATGCTACAAATCTCGCTCTGCCAAGTTAACAGTGTCTCATCATAAATGGCATTTAAACAAATGTGAAGCAGTACAAGAAATAAATCATATGCAAGATGCAAAAACCATCACACTACCATGTTAGAGGTCTCTCGTCATTAGTGCCATTGCATATTCACAGCTTATGATGTGTAAACTAAGGAGAAGGCATTTCAACAAATTAGAAGCAATGAAAGCTAGAGACCATATGAAAGATGCAACGAATATCACTCTACCAAGTTAAAATTGTCTCGTCATAAATGCCATTTCAACAAATTAGTAGTACAAGCTAGAAAAGAATGTGAGATGTAACCTATATCACACTCCGAAGTCAAACGTGTCTTATGATAAGTGATTGTTGCAGGTTACACAACAGTAGTAATTTGATGTAAGAACATGGTGTGATAGACAGATATTGTATGTTCTGGAAACAGGAACACGTGTCTTATTCAAGTATAATGTGTAAAGTAAGCAGATGGAATTCAACAAAATTAGAAGCAATACAAGCTAGACATCACACATAACATGCAACCACATATAACAGTGCCAAGTTAGAGGGAGCACCGGTGATGCTGCACTAGGGGAGACGTGCTCATCATAAACACAGCTTTGTTGAGTGTCTATGCATGTGTTGTCTTGGAAATCATGTTGGGGGTGTGGAGGAGTAGAAACTGTAGAGGCCCTCCGTTCGGAAGGAGCACCTTTATCCGCTGCCTTGCTAACTTCCTTCCACTTTATTGATTTTGAATTGTCAAGTAAAACCGACAAGAAAAAGCAATAAAATTCTCTCTTCAGAACTCATTTACTTTGGTGTAAGGCAAACACATGATACCAGGATGGAATATGTACGAAAAATAGGACGGCATGGCATGTTCACAACTGTTTGTGTAAACTAAGCAGAAACCATTCCAGCAAATAAGAAGCAATGCAAGCTAGACACCACATGAAAGATGCAACCAATATGACTCTGCCAAGTTAAAAGCGTCCCATCATAAATGGAATTTCAACAAATGAGAAGCAACGCATGCTATAAATCATATGAAATATCGCACTGCATATACTAAAGGTGTCTTGTCATATTGATTGATGCGGGATACAAAAAAACAATAGTTTTATGTAAGGACATGCTTAATAGACATATGTAGTATGTACTAAATACAGGAAGGCATGTCACATTAACAGGTATAATGTATTAAGCAGACTAGCACATGCAGTTTAACCAGATTGGAAGAATTACAATGTAGACACCATATGCAACATGCAACCACATATCACGCTGCCAAGTTAGAGCAAGCACCTGCGATGCTAGTGTAGGGGAAATGCTGTAATCGACTACATAGCTACGTTCACTATCTTCATCTAGCATTTCTGTTTCTTGAGAATCATGTCGGGAGGCTGACGCTGCATTCTTTAAATGAGGTGTAGTCCCCTTGCCTGCCTGCCTCGTCATAAGTGATTGATGAGGGATACACAAGAACATTAGTTTGATGTAAGAACATGGTTAATACACAGATGTACTAGTATGTACCAAAAACAGAAAGGCATGTCATATTCAAAGGTATAATGTGTAAGCTAAGCATATGCAATTTAACCAAATTGGAAGCAATACAATCTAGACATCCGGCTGGAGTGGTGAGCGTGATCATCTAGGACCCGAGAGCCTGGTGGGAGGCGGGCTGCTTCGCCACCATCGCAGCTTTTTAGTTGGCTTCCAGGTGATGCCTATCTTTGCTGGGCTTGTCACTGGCTCGGCCAGTGCCCTGACTAGCTATTTGTCTTCTGGTGCTCACGGGATGGTGGTTCATGTAAAAAAATATCTTTCGGCCTTTCGAATACAAGCTAGACACCATATGGAACATGCAACCACATATGACACCGCGAAGTTAAAGCAAGCACCAGGGATGGTGGTTCATTGCGAGCGAGGTCATCAACTCCAGAGCTACGTTTACCGTCTCCATCTGCTGACATTGCACCCTTTATAGCGCTGTAACGTGTCGTGCATACCCGCGAAGAAAGCTGGCGCGACTTCTCTCTTTTCTTTGCTGCTTCTCTTTCGGCAGACTCTGAAATACCCTTGCATAAAAACACAATAGTGAGAGTATGGGTGAAGTGTGTGCAGAACTAGTGCACTGTAAAAGTAGCAGATAGCAGGTGGCTGAAAAATAAATGACAGGAGACATATGATAGCTCTACAACATTGCATGGCAAACAAAATTAGATTCTACTCCGTATTATTTTGTAATATATGAGCACAGGAAATGCAGGTACTCCTCCAGCACACCACCACATGTGGTCATATCTAAGATAACAGTCGACTGAAAATAAATAGGTCAGTCGATTTTTTTAATGAACCGTCCGATCTATAAGGAACGGGCAGATGGCCTTCGTCTACCTCCCTCCAGTCACTGTTGACGATCTTTCTCGAACCGCCAGCGACCACCGGCCCAGACCCCTACCTCCGCCGCCCAGCCCTCCCCTCGACCTCACACCACCGCCGTGCTTGGCAGCGCCCCCAGGCCATCCCTTTAATCCCGGCCGACCTCCAGATCGGGCACCAGTAGCTCTAGGCCGCACACGTACCTAAGATAAACACCAAGGCGCTGCTTCCCTGGCGTAATAGGCGTACTAGCGCCTGTTACGCCGGGGAATGCTTCCGTTAATTGGGAATCAACTGGCCAGAAATTGAAATTTAGGGGGGCGACGGACCTCTAGCTAAGGTGAAATAGTATATGAGGAGAAACCATGTGCATTGCGTGTTACTAGGAACATCTAGTTTCAAGAAGAAGCGGTCAACTAGTGTCTTCTGTGGGATGAATACCGTACAAGCAGAGACGTAAGATTTGCACGAATAAGGGAAGAGGAGTACCTTTTTCGGTTGCCGGTGTGGTCACCTCCACATGTAGTGCCGATCTTCTTCTTTTTACCGGGGAAACCGATGTTCTGGAGAGTGCAGGCTTGGACGAACCCATGGCCAAATTGTTGACTGTGTTGCCGTGGCCGTATGTCGACGGAGGGGAAGCAGATCCGAGGCGGCGAAGGACGGCATAGCAGGAACAGCTCCGGTGCGGTGGAGGGTGGCGAAGTTGGAGCGGCAGCGGTGAGGCGCAGGACGGCGTGGTTGAACTGGCTCGGGTACAGACGGCTCGGCCTCGGCTTCAACTACTAGCCGTGGAGGGCGTTGCGGTTGAGGTTGTGGTGGACGACGACGTCGGGGTATCGGCTCCGGCGTGATGGAGGAGGGCGGCGGTTGATGGGTGGGATGGCGTGGCAGACGGAGGACGCCGGGGTTTCGCGGCTGGTGGAGAGGTAGTTTTGGCACCCATGGAGTATGAATGGGGAATCGGATGGGTGGGGGGAACCATGTTTCGGTCTGGGACGCGCTTGTTTTTGGCTTTTTTGAACAAAAGATGGGACGCGCTTGTTTGAAATTTGGGGGAAGTACAAACTTTGCCCCCCTCTTAAATTTCAGACCTACTGCGGGTCGGGGGTAGGATGGTAATCCCAGGTGTCCCAAATAGTGGGCGGGAGCGATTTCGGCCGCACGCATGTGTGCTTAGGCGGCCATTGTGTATGAATGTGTTTTGGAGGCGGTTGCGTGGCGTCTAGATGAAGCTGCAAACCTACCCCGGTTTAGACCTTTGGACGTCGGGCCGGTAGGTTTCACGGGTCGGAGTTATTAGAAAAGTAATTTCCTTGTACTACCAAACATTGGTCTCACACGGTTTCGGGCGAGTAGAGGCTCTTTTGGCGCTTCGTTCGAAATTTTGAAACACAAGCATTCACATTTAGAGTACTCTTGAACTATGAGGATTGACCTAAATAGACAACGTTATATTTGACCTTGTATGTTTGAAAACCTCATTAAATTATCCGCTTCTTTTTGAAATTTTGCACTTGAAAATCCTATAACTACGATTATTTTGGAATGGAGGAGCTAAATTTGAATCTATTTTTTACACGACTACATATGCTATTATGTACAAAATCGGAGCAAAGATTGGTGCCCCCATAATTTAGGTATGGTTTACAAATACCATGATATCAAATTCTAATAATTGAATGGACTTCATGTTGAATTTGATTTTTTTAAACCACCTTAAGTTGAATTCAAATGTATGCTAGTTCATAGGTAGCTATTTATAATGTTCATTGTGTAACTTTCGTATGTATAATGTGCTTTACACACACAACATGAACTATACTCACGTTTATATTCGATTGCTAAAGCGATGCATTGTGTGGAGTTCAAAATACTAACTATGTGGATCAATTGTGTCGAATAATAACATAGACATGCTTAAATTCGATAGAATCTAGATGTCTGATGGATCAATGACCGCTCCTTACGCAAATTGCAAATATCATGATCCCATCCTAATATTTTGATACAATTTATATCTTTAATCAATGTGTACAGCAGTCTTTTACGTGTAGTTTCACTCTCCATCGGTAGTCTCTCACACATGCTCACACACTTTCTCCCGAGGTGTCTTTCTCGCACACATGCTCTAGATATAACCCTCCCTCCCTCTCGTAACCATTTACAACTGTTTTCACTAACTTTTATGACAAGCACTCTTCCTCTCGCAAACATACAGACGCACAATCCCCATCGACCCTTTCTATATACATGGACATGCCTACGTGTCTCATGTATGCACATTATCTTTAGCCCTGTCTCTCACACATTGTCTCACAGCTCTCTTCCTAATCGACGAGTATGATTCTAGCAGAGCATTCTGTAGGATGCCCCTTAAAGTTAGGTTGGATGAATAGTAATATCAGAGATAAGGGGGTTACCTTAGTCCGAGAACCTAGGGTTACAAATCCTAGCCGGCTTTGTCAGTGGACACAGAGTCCTTCACAATTCTGCTATCTTTGTCTTGTACGACTAGTCATCCATGGGTCTTCCTAAATGCGTCACGGGCCGACCAATGTGGCGCAGGACGGAACCGAACGAAGGGCCTCACCTCGACCCACCGGACCTCACGCGGTGACACACCCTCTGCCCCCACGTCTCATTATTTTCTCACACCCACACATACCAACACAAACACAACACAGACACAGAAAAATTCTCCTGGTGCCTCTATTCCCTCCCCCCTTGCATATACACACTCAAGGGAATGGAATCTCTCATCGTGAGGTCATATTCGTCTCTCTCTCTCTAGACCACTCTCATTTCTCGTGCTATCTCTCCCATGCCCCCCCGACGGCCCCTCTATCCATGCCTCTCTCGAATACGTAATACACACACATACCTCTCTAGGCCCCGCCAAATGCATCAACTACACATTCACACATGTTACATCACGTACCCCATTGATCTAAAAAGCCCTCTCTTCATGTTTATTTCGCATACAACATTCCTTTTGAATAAAGTGTGGCCAAAAAATTATTTTAGAGTTTCTACATATATACAACATTACAAAGTTATATGGAGGAGTACAAACGCTAATTTGCATTGCATGGTGCCCACAATGATATTTATTCCGCACTGTGAATTTGTATATTTTTATACTATATACAAAGTTAGTTATAATAAAGAGAAACGAAGAGCATATCTCTCACCATCGCATACCCCCCTGTACGCCCCTTTCACGTATGCACACGAAACTATCTCCAGGTCCTCTAAAAGTAAGCCACCAGAAAATTCACGCATGTTTCATCTTTCTCTCGCGATATATGCAATGACGATCATTGTATTTGAAGCGAAAGCACGATACGTACATTGGACATCAGAATCCACTCATTACGGTCACCATTTACGTTTAGTGGTTATTATACAGTCACGGGCTCACCGTACAACTCTGTATTTGCTCATGACATGACTAGTTGACCAGTTAAACGCTCCACGTGGCACCTCTAGTGTTGCATCACATTATCTCACTACCATCGTGCCCACCTGTCAACTTGTATCTACTCTACATCTACACACTTATGAAATACATAAAATACACTCTTATAAAAAACAGAGTTGGTGATGATGGTGTGCCTGCCATCCTGCAATATAGGCCGTCCAATTTATATGTGACGGATAGGAAAGAAACTATGGCAATTTTGCAAAAAGGTACCCACACACCTCTCCACATTTGCAAATAGGGCCTTCCCTCGTTCATCCTTTTCTCTCACAAGATAAACAAGTCATACAAATGCATCTTGATGTTACGTGCAACGCACGGGCATCTTGCTAGTAAGAATGAAAACAAACGACAAAAAAAATATTTGGACGGTGGTTCGAAGTCATGACCGCGGGCACAGCGGACAAGGTGGCCTTGTATTGGTACGCTGAGCCGTCTGTTTTAACACACAGGAGCTAGTGTGGTGATTATACACACACACACACACACGCATGCACACGAACTGCATCCACGCAACACTCACACAAACACATGCACCCACGCACGCACGCAACACTCACACGTACACACGCAGCCACGCACGCACGCAACACTCACACGCACACACGCACGCATGCATGCACACACCAGTACACCACACGCCCAACACACACTCTCACGCTCAAGTGCTCAACCTACACGTGCATGCGCACACATCAGTCCCTGACAGACACATACACAACCAGGTGATTCCCGCGCACGGGTTGGAGCCTTGTCGCGCCTGCGTAAATTTGTGTTTATCTGACCTTTTCCCTATGCGAACTAACAGGTGGGACCCACAAGGAACGTGGTCAATTTAACTAGTCAGCATGGCGCCACGCAGACTATTTGGCCGGTCAACAGAGTGCAATCCGATGCTGAGGGGGTGTTTGGTTCAGGGACTTTTTAGTCCCAGAGACTAGAAGAAATCCCTAAAAGTCCCTAGGAACCAAATGGGAGGGACTTTTTCTACATGGACTAGAAAAAGACTCTACTGGAGAGTCCTTTTTTATTAGTCCCTGGGACTAGAAAAAGTCCTAGGACTTCTGAACCAAACACCCCCTGAACCGTGAGCAAGTGACCGTATAATCACCGCAAAATGTATATAGTGATCGTCATCAGCTTATTCTGAAGTTCGGTGACTGTATTACGCTTTTCTCTCCGTAGGCCCTCCAAAACTACATCTCTACACGATCTTGCATGTTACAACACTACTACTACACTCTAACACAATAAATCATATGTGTTTTTAGTTTTACTAGATATCATATTGTTACTTATAATTATGCAGTTTGCATACATTAAAATTTCCTTTGAAATGTATGGCTAGTATCATCTAACACGCGGGAAAAATCCTGCCCTTTCCTGTTTAATCGGGTTTCTATCGATGGATCGTGCGAAATAGAAAAACTATAGTACTATATAGTACAAGTGACAGTTCACTGGGCCGTCGTGTCGTCTACTGCTCAGTCGTAAGAGTGGAGCACTTGCTTTCGTAAATCTTCTAGTCCCTTTCGCCGACATGTGGGACATCAAGCTACCGGGTCCACATGCCATACGAGAATACAGTGCAGAGCAGCCGGGGTGAAGCACCCCAGTCATGGCGCCGGCGTAGTAATGAGCAATGAGGCGTCAAATCACAAAGCTGCACCTTTCCCGCAGTTAAGTTGGAGGGACGAAGTAATAATGCTAAAAAAAGAAGTTGGAGGGACAAAGCAACCATCATTTCACTCGTTGCTGAATCCGCTTCTCCCTCATCTTCTTCAACTTAACCACGTGTTGCTTCTGCCGTTGTTCTGCCTCATGTGGGACGCGGATAGGCTTGGTAAAGCACTGACACGTGGGACCGCGTGTTAGCAAACCGCCAGGACAACGTCCTCCGAAAATAAGAAACCTCCCCCGCCATCCGCGCGGCAAAATCACCTCCTTTTTACTAATCTTGATTCTATAAATTTTTAGATCAATATAATTGAGATTTGTATAGATAGCACATAGGAGCAAAACCAAGTGGTACGGTTAAGGGCATCCACAATGTGTAGCCAAATGTGAAAATAGCTTTTGGCATCGTGGGAACCATTGTGGACGGTGTTGCCAAAGCCAAAAAGATGGAACCGAAGCTCCCGGATTGATTGATTGAAGGAATAGAAAAATGCAACGTCTCTCCTCTTTCTCCCATGCTTGGACGCATGTAGTACAATATAGAGCTCAGAGTCTACTCCCCTGTCCCTTCTATCACAAATCACAAAGCAGTGCGGCGTCAAATCACAAAAGCACGGGCGAAGCAACCATCATTTCACTCTTCGCTGACTCCGCTTCTCCATCGTCTTCTTCGAGAAATCATCTCACCGCACTAGTACTCCTAGTAGTACTAGTCCTTTGGTTCAACGGACTTCCTGGATGCAAATAAGGCAGTTGTCTCGGCTTGCAGGCAGCACTTGCGAACGCACTTCGCCAAACCACAAAAAAAAGATATCGTCGACGTCACCGCAATGGGGAAGGAAGTCAAATATAGTTACTACCTCCATTTTTTTGTACACAAGGCCAGTATATCAAAAGTACAATTTGCAAAGGGCCACTAACATTAATCGAGGCAAAATTGATGGGGTTATCAACCAAGGACATTAATATCCCCTGCATGCATGCGGAAGTGAAAAGGTTGGTTTGCATGGCGCTGCATTAATCAAGCGATGAGGAGTGAGATGGTTAGCTCTTTGGTCTTTGGAGAAAAAAATACGCACTAATTCACACATGAAACGAGGATTTGTATCGATTAAATCCCGCGAAGGAAAACCCCGCCTTTCTTATTTAACACTAGTACTCCTAGTACGTACGTACTTATCCTGTTTGGGTCTAGGCCTTGCATTGCCAAACTTCGCCACATATTCTTGCCAAGCTTGCCTAAAGTTTTCAAAATGAGAAGAAGGTACACTTGCGCACGGCTGTCGCGGTCGCACCGCATCCTCACACGGTCGCTCCTGCACGCCGCGGTCGCACCGCACCCTCACACCGTCGCTCCTGCACACCGCAAACCCAACCAAGGTAACGCACCCTCACTGACACGTGCTGTCGCATGTGAACAAACCAAACTCAGCCATCCTATCGCTGACACATAATTTTCGTTCATAAAGTATGTTTATCCAACCGCATGTTGGGGAGTATCCGTACGGCCGGTGCGGTGGTTTGTTGGGGAAGAAGAAGAGGTGAGGCAAAAGGAAAGAAGGGTTAGGAGACGTAGGATATTCACCCAACCGCCTGAAATGGTAGACTGACCCAAGTCAGGCGACTTGCATAACAAATATATGTTTTTACACAGCAAAAGATCCATAAAAACAACAACATAAATAAAAACTATCACTGCTCGCGGAAAGAGACGGCCTCATCATCTTTGGCTGCCGGCGCGAACCAGCCGTCGCTGCCGACGTGTGTCTCCGCACCGTGGTTGTCCTCGGCCTCTAGCTACTCGTTCAAGCGGAGCGTGCGGGCGCTCTGCACGGACGAGAGCACAACTCGGTTCAAGTCGAGGACGTCCGGTTCCGCCTGCAGGAGGGCCTCGATGGCAGCGGCATCCGCGCGCTCCACGTCGAGTCGAGCCTCCGCCGCCCCGTTCAAGTCCAGGACGTCCGGTTCCGCCTGCAGGAGGGCGTCATTGAGAGCGGCATCCACGCGCTCTGCGTCGAGTCGAGCCTCTGCCGCCCGGTTCAAGTCCCGGACGTCTGGTTCCGCCTGCAGGTGGGCCTCGATGGCAGCGGCATCCGCGCGCTCCGCCTCAAGTTGAGCCTCCGCCGCCCGGTTCACATCCACGACATCCGGTTCCGCCTGCAGGAGAGCCTCGATGGCAGCGGCATGTGCGCGCTCCGCGTCGAGTTGAGCCTCTACCTCCCGGTCCTCCTTTAGTATCGCCATGTTGAACCGCTGGTCCGCATGCACCATGGGGGACTCGGACGCCGGCATGAAGTCGACATCCATCGTCTCATATCCATCGGGGGCCTTCTGCGCCGCCACCTCCGCCATGAACATTGGATTGGCTTCCTCCTCCTTGTAGCTTGGCTCCAGAGAACTCGGGGATTGGCCCACCGCAAAGCAAGCTTGGCAACGGAGGTCTGTGGCGCCGACCGCCACCGCGATTTCTGCGTGGCGCTCCGGCGTCAGCATCTTGTAGTAAGTGATCTTGCGGCACACAATGGCTTTCCGGTGAACTAGGGGACGCTTGATGCGGGCTAGGGGATCGAAAGGTGGGGGAATGGGCTGGATATTTGGTGTGGTTTTAGGGCAGTGGCTGGCGTAGGCCGAGCAGCGAAGGTTCAGGTGTGAATAGTGGTTCCGGTGACGACCGGTCAATCGGTTTTGACTGTACATCGCTCTTGTCGCGTTCGCGTTGCAGCCTGGCACGCTGGACCCTCCACGTCGCTCACCGAATGGAACGCGCTTATACTAAATACTAAACTAAATATTAAACAAATACATATCAAAGGGGTATCCTCTGGCATTAGAAAATATTCATCTTGACAAGAAATTATCTATATGTTAAGATATCTCTGATAAGGGCTATAGCTCAGTTCGGTAGAGCAACTCGTTTACACGTGCGTTAATGCTTTTCAACAAAGAAAAAGGGAAGAGGGGTTGAAAAAGTTATTAGATAGCGAAGCGAAGTAAGTCCAATGCTATCTAGTAATTTTTCTACCTACTTACCTACTATTGGATTTGAACCAATGACTCCCGCCGTATGAAAGCAATACTCTAACCACTGAGTTAAGTAGGCAATTTATCACCACAAAGGAAGACCCATTACTTCGATTGATTATATATTGAATCCCTTTTCTAAGCAATACCGGCTTGCAGTTTTGCCCGCTTGTGGGACCGCCGTTGAGAGCAAACCGACGTCCGTCCCCCTCCCCCGCCCGCGTCATTTATTATACTACCACTCCCTCCGTTTTATGCGGAGTAAATAAAAATAGAGGGAGTATACTACGGATGAGGATCTCCTGATGTGGCCGAACCCATTGAGTAACTGACATGCGGGGCCTAGCAAGCATGGGGTCCGCCAGTAAGTGACCGAAAGGGAGGGTAAGGCAGGGATACCTACGTCAGAGGATCCACTTCCACTACTACTCCCTCCTTCCATTTACTATACAGGGCCTAATGCGTTTTTCGAGGCTAACTTTGACCAAATGTTAGAGTAATAATATATGACATGCAACTGACACAAAGCATACGGTCAAATTCGTATGTGAAAGGAGTTTCCAATGATATAATTTTCACATTATACATCTCATGTACTATTAATCTTGTCAATAGTCAAATTGGAAACCATCTCGAGTACAAATCTAGGAGTACGTACGAATCTAACAATATTGATTGGGAGTTGTTGAATGTTGATACCTTTTTGATCAAAGTAGAGATACTTTGACTCCACATAAAACTTATATGTAAACTAGAAAGGATAGGAGGGAGTATATTGTATGTTCAAAAATGAAACGAACATTGAATACCCTTTATATATGATTTGCGGATGCTATGATCACCGGTTCAAAATTTTGAATCCGCCTTAGGTATCACGTGCCCCCACTCGTTCCCTCTCGATTTTATCTTGGGGTCTGGAGATATATTGAAAGAGGACTAGGGTGGGTACATGCGAATGATACTCGGCGGAATGTTCAAATGAGGCATGCGAGAGGCTGGACTCGACTGGAGGGCGACATGGTCGATGGAGAAGAGGGTTGGAGAGGAATGAGAAATAAGCAAACGCCACATGATTATACTTGAACGGCTCAAATAAAGAATAAGTTGTCTCGCTTGGCCTACATAATGAAAGGCCTAATGCGCAACGCGGAGCACTGACGCTCGAATATGGCCGGGAAAACAGGGAAACCGACATGTGGGGCACACCCGTCGGGACGACGTAGCACTGACTAGTCCAATGGAGGAGCTGGCCTACCACCTCACCACCGACAACCGTTCATATGGGTCGTTAGGGCCAACAACGGGGCGCAGCTCCAGCACCTCCTCTGGACACGGTGACCGTGGTGAGCGACACACTCATATCGTCGCTAGACACGGCCGGTTTCAGTGTGCCGAGGGTGGCGTTAGTGTTGTGGCACGACCAACAGTATGTTTGGTTTGTGCCCAAGGTTGCCCCATCAAAGCATTGGGTAGCCAAAATTTTGGTCGAGGTATTGGTTGCCCATGATTTGGCCAACATTGGCAAGAAAAATGAACTACAGTTGGCTAGAGTTCATTGGCATGCCAAAAAAATGGCAACCATCCAAACAAAGACCAATCTTTGGGTCATGACCAAAATTTTGGTTGAGGTATTGGTTGCCCATGATTTGGCCGGCATTGGCAAGCAAAATGAACTAGAGTTGGCTAGAGTTCATTGGCATGCCAAAAAAATGGCAACCATCCAAACAAAGACAAATCTTTGGGTCATGACCAAAATTTTGGTAAGGTGCACTTTGGCCACAATCCAAACACACCCCAACACCCGGCTCGTCGAGGATGCACGGGGCGCCGCGATGCGTCCGCGAAGTGGTGTAGCGCGGCCAACTGCATCCTCTGGACCTGAGAACATGCAGGGTCGTCTTGGTTTTTCAATGACATGCGGGGATTGCATGTGAGCAAAGGGCATCTCCAATGTTGCCACGACCGCAGCTGACTACCCTGGCACACCAAAACCCTCGTCCCTCGCGCCGTCGCACGGTGCGTTCCCAGCCGGCGCCAGCTACCCGCATTCATGCCGTCCGTTCGTATGTCGTCGTTAAGAGGCTCGCTGCCCGAGGAACCAACTCCGGCGATTTAAGGACGCACCCGGATGCTTGGCCTCACCGGAATGCGCTACTTATAGCGGCAACGCCCAGCTAACCTCCACACCATAGCGCATTGTCCTCCTACCTGGCACCACATCCGCCATGACCGCAAGTGCGAAGGCTCTGCCGGGGAGCTTGTCTTTGGGGATGAAGCTCGAGGTCGCCGCCCTTGCTCAAGTCGCCTCTCGCGACGCAATAGCGGCGTAGCCGGATGCGGACGCGACCGCACAAGGGGCGGCCACGCTGGCGGCCGACGACGGGAGCACCGTCAGCCATGCGTCCTACCTACCGCCGTCCAACGTCCGGCACCGCCGAGGTCGGGGACTCCTCCGAGGATGAGTAGGGCATGGGAGGCGGTAGGGCATGGTGTGCCAACTGGTCGGTCCGTATCCCGTGTTCTACTCTTCCTCGCCGGAGGCCGCACCTTCACTTCACGGGTCTTAAACCCCGCCCCCGTACATAGAGATCGCAGATGGAGGATGTCGGTCGCTGCCTTAGAATAGGTTTAGGGTCGGGTTTCTTTTATTTCTCTGTCCTATAAAAGTTTGAAATGTAATGAAAATCTGCCATGTTTGCATTAATCTGGGCCTGTGTATATGAACTTTCACAATAATATACATATTGTAGGAGTACTAGCAAGATGCCCGTGCGTTGCACGGAAGATCAAGATCTTGTGGGAGAAAAGGATGAACGAGGGAAATCCTTTATCTGCAAATGTGGAGAGGAGTCCGGGTAAATTGTCATAGTTTCCTTCCTATCAGTTAGATATAGATCGGACGGCCTATATTGCAGGATGACAGGCACACCATCATCACCAACTCTGCTTTTTATTGAACCGAGACAAATCTAACATGCGAAGTAAAATAAACACATAGGGTCTATACATACACAAATTATCTTAGGCACTCCAATAGTACGTCCACTACACATTCACGCATTTCACATCTTTCTGCATCTACGGGAACCTACGAAAGGGTTAACGTAAATTGCCTCTCTCTCTCCTCCCCTGATTTTCATGGTGGTGGGTCCCTCCCTCCCCCCAATCTACAATCAACAGCTCACACGTTTCACATTATGTTAATTACGTAACTGGGATTTACGTAGGTGTAGCATTACTCGTCCTAAAAAACACAACTAAGCCAACCTCCCAGCATATCGCGTGGGAAAAGACCCAGCCGCGCCGTTTTAGTCGGGATTACCGGATTACTAGTAGTAGTATCGATGGATCGCGCGAAGCAACAATTTTTTTAGGGGACGAAGCACCTAATTTAAAAGGAAAAAGGGCGGTACACTCACAACACTCCTGTCATGGTCGCATTGCACCCCACACACGTTCGGTCCTGCACACGGCTCACGCAAACGCAACGTGCTTCGGCTTGCCTCTTCACTGACACGTGGGACTGCACTTGGAGAAACCGACCATGCGCCAAACTCCCCCACCCACCACGTGAAAATCCTCCCCCCCACACACAAAAATTCCCCCCAAATCCGATTCAACCGCCCTTCGGCCAACTAGCCAATAATATTCCCCAAACCCCCTCCCCCCTATCCCCCTCCACTCCATACGCTCCGCCAAAGCCGCCCTTCCCGCCGCGCCGATACGTCGGTGCCGCGGTTCGTCGAGGGGACGCACGGCGATCCTCTCACTCCCACAGTACGCTCTCGTAGACTGCCGTCCTCTAGCCGCGCCGCCACCTCTGGCTACGTTCTTGTGGAGGCGCATGGCGGTCAGCGCCGCCACCGCTGGCGACGTTCATGTGGAGACGCACGGCGGTCAGCTTCTCCCACGGTACGCGCATTCTAGACTGAGGCCCTGTTCATGTCGGTGTAGCGCTGAATGTTAGCTGATAGACGCTGTTAATCTCACTGTTTGCCGAAGTAGTTTACTGTCAATATGCTCTACTTAAGAAGCTTCCTTGCCCTGTTCTGCAGTCAATCTGCTTAGCTGAGATGGCATGCCAAGGCCGATTAGTTGCTAAAATATCCTGCCATATATTTATTGTGACGTAGATTGCCATGGTCTAGTAGCGAATCTGTTAGGTGAAATAGCTCTACACTATTTTATACTCGATCTTTTTTGCTGCGATGGCCTTCGATAGTTTGATGGCTGTGTCCTCGGCCTCATTGACTGCTGAAACAGCCTGCCATAATTTAGCACTCAAATCTGTTTGTTGAATTAGCTTTACATATATTTCGTTACTTAGATCTGCTCATCCAAATATCTTGCCATAGCTTTAGACATCGACCTAGGTATTTTTTTCTGGACTTCATAAAAAACCATATATGTTTTTCCTGTAATATCTAGTAGAAGAACTAATTTGTATGTCTAACAGATGGACATGACTTGGATAACTTATGCTTGAAGATTCTCCGCTGCATATGTCGAGGGGGTTGAAAACTTCATGAACTTTATCAGAGATGAGTACGGTGGTCCGAAATCAGATGTGCTATGCCCGTGTAGCAGTTGTATGAATTCAGTTACAAGACCCCAGTCAACTGTGCAAAATCATCTACACTTGTATGGGATGTCGGTTACATATACTAGGTGGGTTCATCATGGTGAAGCTGTGAACGTCAATGTTATTGACTACGTGGAAGCAGAAGATCACAATCTTGATCTGCCTGATGCTCAGGTGGAAGAGGAGGAGGAGGTGGTGGTGGTGGAGCCAGTGAGTTTGACCAACATTGAAACAATGCTACGAAATGCTCGTGCATTCCGTGAACTTTCACCTGCAGAAGAAAAACGGTGGGCCCGCATGTTGGAACAATGCAACGTTGCTGTCACCCCAGGAAATAAGCTGTCAGTATTCTCAGCTATGGTCACCTTTCTTCAGGTGAAGACATCTAAGCGGATGACCAACAAATCATTCGATGCGATGTTGGCTTCTTTCCGCAAATCTTTCCCAGATGCGTCTGAGCTGCCACACACCTACAGTAAAATGAAGAATTTCCTTCGTGCAGTTGGAATTGGATATGATATGATCCATGTTTGTAAGAATAATTGTGTTCTGTTCTGGAAGGATTATGCCAACTTAAGTGAATGCCCGAAATGCAAATCATCAAGATGGAAAGATGGCGATGCTGTGAAGAGGATTCCTCATAATGTTCTGAGACATTTTCCAATTACACCAAGATTGCAGAGGTTGTTTCATGATGCTGAAACAAGAGAGGATGTACTGTGGCATTCTAGGAACCAGGAGTACAGAGATCAGAATGTAATGAGCCATCCATCTCATGGTAGTGAGTGGAAAAGCTTCAATGATAAACACAAAGAGTTTGCTGATGACCCGAGAAACATTAGACTTGGCTTAGCTTCAGATGGATTTAACCCATTTGGCCAGCAGAGCGCCACATATAGCATGTGGCCAGTGCTTGTTATCCCTTACAACATGCCTCCAAATGTCTGCACCAAAGAATCAAACTACATGATGGCCTTGCTCATCCCAGGTCCAAAAAGTCCTGGAAAGGATTTTGATTTGTTCATGGAGCCTCTTGTGGAGGAACTTCAACAGCTGTGGAAGGCTGTTCTCACTCGAGACCTATATAGCAGCCCACCAGCTGATTTCTTTCTGCGTGTTGTTATAATTTGGTGCATCCATGATTATCCGGCTTTGGGCACTATGTCAGGGCGAACGACACATGGTTACAATGCATGTGTTCGCTGTGACAAGAATCCGCTATCATACGCAATACTTAGCAAGAGCTGTTACATTGGACACCGCTGTTTCCTTGCCAAGGACAAGCCACATCCTAGAAAATACTGAAGACATGTGTTCAATGCAAAGCATGAAAACCGTGATGCGCCAAAGAGGCTCACCGCCGATGAGTTGCAAGTGGAATTGGAGAAGGTCAGGCATATTACACAAGGAAACCATCCTGGTAATGGTAGCGGGAAAAGGAAGCGTGGCAGGGCAGAAGAGAGATTATTGTTTACCCGCAGGTCCACTTTGTGGGACTTGGAGTATTGGAAAGATTTGGATCTGCGGCACAATCTTGATGTGATGCACATCGAGAAAAATATATGTGACAGCATTATCGGCACACTTCTTAATATTGAAGGCAAGACGAAAGATACCTTAAAATCCAGGATTGATTTGACACACCTGGGTATCAGAAAGGATTTGCAGGTGCAAGATGAAGGTAAACCATGGGATATGGCACCAGTTGTGTATGTCTTGGACAGGGTAAAAAGAAAAGAATTCTGCGAGGTCCTGTCGCGTGTGAGATTCCCACATGGATTTGCTTCCAACCCTGAAAGGAGAGTCAGTGCAGATGGAAACAAGGTACAAGGGTTGAAAACTCATGACTGCCACGTCCAATTCAAAGGGTTTTACCTGTTATCCTTAGAGGATTGGGCCGCCCTGACTTATACAGAGCAGTTGAAGAGTTGGGACAATTCTTCAGGGAACTGTGCAGTAGAAATATCAGGATAGATGCTTTGGAGCGTCTTAGAGACAAGATACCAACTAACCTATGCGACCTTGAGAAGATATATCCTCCAGCCTTCTTTGATGTGATGGTGCATTTGGCTGTTCATCTACCTGATGAGGCACTACTTAGAGGTCCAGTACAGTATGGCTGGATGTACCCTATTGAAAGGCGGCTAGGCACTTTCAAGGGCTATGTTAGGAACAGAGCTAGACCCGAGAGTTCAATTGCAGAGGCCTACATTGCTACAGAAGCGTTGACATTCTGCTCAAAATACATTGAAACAGCTGATCAGCTTAGCAAAGAGGTGGGTGAAGACAATCTCGGGCTCAATGTTTTCGATTATTCTGTTCGAGTTACAGGGAAGAGTCGACAAGAGGACAAACCTAAAGATTTGGACAAAATGGTTTGGTATGTGTTGAATAACTGTCCTGAGATACTACCTTATATCAAGTAAGTGCTGTACTGCAGCTTATACATCGTAATCTACTAAACTTGCAGCACATTCTTATATATTTAGATGGTTGACGCGATCACTATGTTGAAGCATCTACAAAGAGGAGTTACTGGCACAAAATCCAAGAAACATTGATAAACTGGTTATGGCAGGATTTGTGAAATGGTTCAAGAACCATGTAAGCTTTTGAAGTGCACTGTCAGTTCTTTTAATATATTGAGTACATAAGATGATCAGCTTGTCTATTTTCTAACCATAGGTTAATTAGATGCGGGTGGATGGGCAGGCAGTTGATGATGCCCTTTACTCACTAGCAATGGGTCCTGATACTCGGGTAAGACATTATGAATCTTGCGTTGTTGGAGATCTGCGCTACAACACCCTTGCACGACACCAAGGCAAGAAGACCCAAAACAGTGCCATCATGAGCACAGATACGTATGACAAAGAGACAACTGAAATGTATGCTAACATAACAGACATTGTTCAGTTGCAGTATATCTCCAGTTTCGAGGATCATCGGTGTGTGGTTCTGTTGTGCTGTCATTGGTATAACCTGTTTTCCAGGATCGCAAAACCCAGAGCTGATGATTATTTCAAATCCATCAATGTCAAGGTGGCGTACCAGACCAACGAGCCTTTTATTTTGGCAAATCAAGCAACACAGATATTTTTCTTGGAAGACACATTTGCACGTAGCGATGACTGGAGAGTATTGCAAAGGTTTGAGCAGAGGAATTCGTTTAATGAAGTTGCACAACAAGATGATGCTTACACTGCTCCTGATGTACAAGATAACACAGATGTTCCTAATACCTTTGAGAACCATCACGTCAATGACGCCGGCGAAAAGATTGCCTGTCGTGCTGTGGACATACAAGAGTTGATCAAGAACAAGCCAACGTTCGAGGACGTTGAGGACGAAGAAGAAGATGACACCATGGGGAATTACGATTCAGACTGATACACATGGCGAAGATGTTGACGCTGCTGCTGCGGATGATGATTACATTGCTTTTGTCATATTTGCCTGTCAGAAGACGTTTTTTATCTACTATGTGAAATTGTGTTTGCTTTGACAACTGAAACCTGATGAACATGTTGTTTAGTATTTTGCTGTAAGAACATCACTTGTTATGTAGGCTGATTTGTGTTTGGTGATTGTATGACAACTAAAACATGATGACATTGTTGTTTAGTTGTACTCATATTTGGCTGTGAAGCTTGAATTTGATGACATAGTTTGCTGTTGGACTGCAATTTGCTCGACGTCTTCGAATGAGAACAAAGCTGACCTGATAGGGCCTCTGCTATTTATTTATTTATGAGCAAAAGGGGATACCCCCTGATTTCCATTAATAGAAATCATTAGATGTTCACAACACTACACCCAGCCTGCTACACAGGTTTCATTCATTACTAGTTTCAGCAAAGTGCTCATCTCGTAGCCACTGAATACATCACAAGTGCTACATACACTGCAAATAAAGAGACAATCATCCTACAGAGCACATCGATTTTGCCCATTATCTTCACAAGCTCTTTCATCTCCTCATTGCTGTCAAGGCCGTTCAGCAGCTGTTGCTTGGCCATGATCAGAGGAACTACATCTTTAACCTTCTGCTCTACATCTTCCTCTTCTGCCGTTCCTTCAGTTACTTGTCCAACACCCCAACCTGCTGGTATTGGGATTCCTCGGCTAACCAAATAATCAGCGTAGTTGCATTCCCCCACATAAGCAACTTCCCAGAAATACAAATCACACGAATCTTCCCTTTTCTGCATGAATCAAATTGGAAGATCATCAACCAAACTATTAAAAAAATCAGCAACTGAAAGCAGCAGAACAACACTTAAACATATTATTACCCCATGATTCGGGAATTTTTAGAAGACTCGGCCAGGGTTGAGGATTGTGGTTGAGACGCGACGGATGACTCTGCGTGATTTGCAGCAGTTGCACCACACCAACGGCAGCGGGTTGCGATGAGCAATCGGCTGTGGTGCGCGTGCCGGCGAGGGTGTGATGAGACCCACAGGCGATGGTACAGGTGGCGACTTGGCGCATATCTGGTTGTTGCCTGCTGAAGAGCAGGTGGACGAGCAGCCAGCGGACATGGCTGCTGCGGCCAGAGCTTCTGATGCTAGGCAGAGTAAGTAGAGAAGAGGAGAAGCGAACGTTGGATATGTCAGTTTCATTACTTGAAGAGTAGCATAGCACCATATATAGTCATAGTATAGGTTTGGATTCGAACCAGCTACAGGAGCACGTCTCTCTTTTTTCTAAAACTCGGCAACGTCTCTTTACTGGTACACTAGCTTGTTCTGTACGCCTTCCCAAGTCTTTGATTTTCTTTCCCTTTTTTTGCGAGGAAGGAAGGAGGACAAAATTGAGAGTTCCTTGGACTCGAACCCAAGACCTCTCGGTTGAAAACCAAGGGTGCTAGTCACTTATGTGGCGAACGTTCCCTGTGAGGAGGACGGCAGACGAACGCATTTTCCTCGCAGTTTTCTTCCTATATATAAAAAAGTATGCTACTTGGTGTCCGCTTAGTCAACAAACGATTGTGCCAACTTTGACCGTTGGATTGACATTCAACGTTTGTCGCGTTTCCTCAGTCTCTTCTTCCTCGAGCCGCCAAAGCCAAACCAGCGCCGGCAGGACCGCCTGCTCCCGCCTCACCATCGTCCTCCGCCTTGGTTCGCTCGCCGCTGCGCCGCCCTCCGGTGTTGTCAACATGGTCAACAACCGAGAGGAATAAGGAGATGACTGTACATGGTGAGGATGACAGTAGGGACCCAACAGCGCGCGCAGTAATTTTGTTTTTCCGGGATGGAGAAGGGTATCAACTGGGTTGTGTCGGACCCGTGGCCCGTCTATCCCAGGCTTTTATTTCATATGTTTAGCACATGACCAGCCCAGTTTGTTTTTTTCCTTTCTGAAAAATAGCTAGCCAGCTATTTTCATTTTTGCAGAATAACCAACATAGGCCTACTTGCTTTTCTATGCCCTGCTGGGCCGGAAATCTTTCAAGACGAGGAGGGATGCATTTTGCCCAGAAAATGGGCTATAAGTAATAAGAAATGGGCTATAAGTTATAAGAAATGGGCTATAAGTAATAATAAATGGGCTGTAAAATGAAAAATACAGCAAATAGGCAATTAGTTCCAAAATACTGTTTTCTTTCGGATTTTGATATTTTAAATTTCATTGTTTCTGTGCGGGTAAAATTTCATTGAATTTAAATTAAGGTATATGTAGATTTAAAAGTAATTTGAATCTGGCTAGAAATTTCGGGCTGTATGCTGTTTGGGACAGATTTGGAGGCTGACTTGTGGGTCTACTAGGTTGACGTGTACTTTGGCTTTGTCAACTTAGTCCACAAACGATTCTAGCAGCAGTGACCGTTGGATGTGAATCCAACGGCCGTGCTGCTTCTTCAATATCTGATCTTCTTGCTCCAGCCACCCAAACCAGCTCCGATGGGACTGCCTGCTCCCGCCTCCCGTGGCCGGCTGTGCTGCCGCACAGGCCGCACCGCCCCACCCTACTTCATTGCTGGCCAGACCATTCCTCTACTCACCCACACCTCCTGTTATTTTCCGGCGACAGCAGCCGGACCAGTAAACCCTCGTACTCCCCACCACGTGGGCAACCATTGCCGAGTCTTCCCCGGCTCCGTGTCGTTCCCTTCCTAGGCCTCGCCGTCATCCACCGCCATGGTGCTCTCGGCGCGGCCTGGTCAACGTGGTCAACGAACGACATCCATCGGCCGTGGACTGTACGTGGAGAGGCTGACAGCTGGGTCCACGGCTGCACCCAAGGAAATGCCTCCTTATTACGCGCAAAATAATGATTCCTCCACCTGAAAGCTGGGGCCCACCGGAAGGGCCTTTGTATTTCGCGAAAAAATCGTTCCCCCCGCCGACATGTCGGACCCACCAGCTATATCTTCGCACGCAAGGAAGTGCCTCCTTATTACGCACAAAAAAATGAATACCCCCCTGCTAGCTGGGACCCACCACAGTGGGAGGATGACTTGTGGGCCAACTAAGTTGACGGGGATGGAGGGCTTTGTCAACTTAGTCAATATGAACGATTCTAGCTCCAGTGACTGTACGATGTCCATCCAACGGCCGTAGTGCATCTTCAACCTCTGGTCTTCTTGTTCCAGTGGCCCAAAGCAGCGCCGGTCGTGCCGCATGCTCCTGCCTCCCGTGGCCGGCTGTGCTGCCGCAGAGGCCTCCCCGCCCCCTACTATTCCCACCGCTGGCCAGGCCCTGCGGCGACGGCAGCCTCACACCGCAGCCGAACCAGTGAACCCTCGTACTCCTCTCCGCGCGGGCTTCCACTGACGCGTCTTCCCTGGCTCCGCGTCGTCCCCTTCCTAGGCCTCGCCGTCATCCACCGCCATGGTGCTCTCGGCGCGGCCTGGTCAACGTGGTCAAGGAACGACTTCCATCGGACGTGGACTGTACATGGAGAGGCTGACAGCTGGGTCCACGGCCGCAGGAAGGAAGTGCCTCCTTATTACGCGGAAAATAATGATTCCTCCACCTGACAGCTGGAACCCACCGGACGGGCCACTGTATTTCACAAAAAAAAACGTTTCCCCCTGACTGCTGGGACTCACCAGCTACATCTTCGCACGGAAGGAAGTGCGTCCGGGCAAAAAAAACCGATCCGCCCCCCTGACTGCTGGGACCCACCAGCTATATCTTCGCACGCAAGGAAGTGCATCCGGGAAAAAAAACGATTCGCCCCCTGACTGCTGGGACCCACCAGCTACATCTTCGCACGCAAGGAAGTGTGTCCGGGCAAAAAAAAACGATTCGCCCCCTGACTGCTGGGACCCACCAGCTACATCTTTGCAGACGAGGAATGTCGGATTATGGGTTCCGGCAGACCCTTAAGGTTCGAACACTGGGGTGCGCGCGAAGATTTCCCCCCTACGAATCCATGCTCGATTGCCTCGCAAGAATCTAGGCTAGACGATGAACAACGCGAGAGACACGAGATTTATACTGGTTCGGGCCACCATTGTGGTGTAATACCCTACTCCAGTGTGTGGTGTGGTGGATTGCCTCAGGGGCTGATGAAGAACAGTACAGGGGAAGAACAGCCTCGCGAGAGGTGTTCTTGAGCTGGTGTGGTGTTCTACTTGAGAAGGATTGATCCCTCTCTACTGTGGTGGCTAGCTCTATTTATAGAGGCCCTGGTCCTCTTCCCAAATATTGAGCGGGAAGGGCGCCAACAACGGCCATTTTGAAAGGGGATAGCTAGTACAAGCTATCCTGACTAAAGGTGGTCTTCGGTTGCCAAAAGCACTGGTGATGACGCCGTCTTGGACTCCACGGTGACCTCTGTCCTGCCGCTCTGCTAGTCTTGGTCTCATTGCACCGAAACGGTAACCTTTGCCTGATGCCTCAGCACTCCGCGCCTGCGCTTGCCTCCTTTGCACCAAAGAGGAAACAGGGACGCTGCGCGGGCTGGCGCCCGCCTGACGCCCGCCTGGTCTTGGTCGTCATGGCTTACGTCATGAGCACCTCGCGAGGTACTCCTTGCATTGATCTCTCCGCCCCCTCGCGAGCTTGCCTGGTGAGACTGCGCCTGAGGATGCCTTGCGACGTCCGCCCCGCGAGGCTTGGCCCCTCGCGAGGGTCTTGTCCTCGAGTTGATGAAGATGGGGCGTACTGGGCCATGACTTGAGCCACGCCGCAGGCCGCAGGCAGGCAAGTCCGGGGACCCCCGTTCCCAGAATGCCAACAGTAGCCCCCGGGCCCATGGCACGCCCAGACTTGGCTTAGGGGAGAAGCGAAGGGGCAAGTGTGAAGCGCCGCGGGCCCCAAAAGCCTGCGCCTTTGTCGCCGCGTGGTGGTTGATTGGACGTGGGCGTCTCCGCTTCCCCATGCTGCCTCGGCAACCGCCCGACTTGACAAGTCCCTGCATGCAAAAACTAGTCATGATTACCTGCGATCGTGGGAGCCGACGGTTGGCCTGCTCTGGACTATAAGTACGGAGGGGCGAGAGCCCCCGCAGCCTATCTCCTCTTGCTCTGCTCCTTCTTCTTCCCCCAGCTGCTCGCCGTGTTCCATGGCGCCCGCAAAGAGGTTCTCGGCCGCGGAGAAAGGGAAGGCTCGCCAGGAAGGGTCTGGCTCCCCTCCACCCAAGCGCGGCCGAGGCCGTCCCCGCAAGCATCCTGCGACTCCTGCGGCGTCTCCTCGTGGCCACGATCCTCCGCGCGGTGTAGGCCGCTCGACCGGCGGGGGAGGGCGCGCTGTGGCCCCGCGGCCTCCCCGTCCACGCTTTCACTCGGCGAAGGTGCTGCCGGAGTTCATCGTTTGGTCAGCAAACCCGGCCGGCAACTAGTTCCAGCTTCCCCGCTTCTTTGCCGACGAACTGCCAGCCGGTGCCCCCGACGGGCTCTGGCTCCAGGCGGATGGCTGTTGCAGCAAGGCCTCCTGGGTCGCATTGAAGATCTCCGCCACCGGGAGCGTTGCCCTGGCCCGCGGCTGGCAGGCGTTTGCTCGCGCACGCGGCCTAGGCCGGCGGTGCACCCTCCATGTGAGGGCGTTCGGGGAAGACGGTCGCCGCGTCGGGTGCTGCCCTGAAGACAATGACGGCGACGAGGTGCTGGCCCTCGGCGATGGCCATGACGAGGGCGAGGGCGAGCTTGCCCTTGGTGGCGTCCACAGCTCGCCGAGCTTCAGCGGCTCTTCCTCCGGTGACAGCTCCTCCGGCGGCGGCCGTGATCAGCCGCCACGCCGCCGTGCCCGCTTTGAGGGCGGCAGCAGGTCGTCCCGCCGCCGCGCCTCGGTGAAGCGCAAGGAGTCTAGTTGAGCTCGGGAGGGTGGCTCGGGCCTCTTCTCGCGAGCTGCCGAGCGGCGCGCCACACTTATTTTGTTTTCCTTCTTTTCCTGCATTGAGAGAAAGATTAGTATGGGGCCCCGTGGGGGTGTGCAAGACTACTATCCTCATTGATCATGCTGATTCTACCGTTCCTGTGCTTTGTATGGTGCTGTGATTGTGTGTAGGAACGACTTAGCTCGGGAGGTTCGCTGTAGCTTTCGCCCTGCGAGGTATTCGTCCGGGGCCTCGCCAGGCGTCCTTAGGGCCTGCAAAAGTTAGTCGGGTGGATGGCTTTGCGAACCTTCGTCCCGAGGGCAGTCAGCTCAGGCCCTTTGTTCGTGTCGCGATGCCCGTGGGGCATGGACCGGGAGGAGTGCCCCTGCTGGGGACCTGAGTGAGGGAGCCTCACAAAATCAGGCAAGAAAGCACTCGCGAGGGAGCCCACGCAGCCCCCTCGCGAGGTTTGTGGGAGAGAGAAGGGATCAGGCGAAGAACCAAAACAAAGAACCATGGGCGAGGGACGGCAACAACGCTAAATGCAACTCCAATGAAGTCTTGAACAAAGGGGAAACAAGCCAACTGCGGAAAGCAAACGAAAAGCCGCGTCCGGCACCTAGTCTAGTCTTCGACGTCTTCTCACCAGCACGGAGCTAAGTGCTGCCACTTGGCATGGGCGGGAGCCCCCGAGGCCCAAGGGCGCCACTCAGACTCTGGGGTATGTACAGCCCCAACTCATTATTACGTGAGAGTGTCACGGGCGGCAAGCTTCACAGGCGTTGGCCTTCTTCACAGGCACCGGGCCTTTCACGGGGCGGCGAGCTTCACAGGCATTGGCCTTCTTCACAGGCACCGGGCCTTTCCATGAGGCGACGAGCTTCACAGGCATTGGTGTCGGAGTAAATGGCCACGGGTAGCCTAACCGACTCCCCCTGGCTCTTCGAAAAATTATCAGGCCATTCGAGCCTTCAAGCATACAAAGCATAGGGCCGCCTTCCCCCGGCCGGCTATCCCCAGGGCCGACTCCCAGAAGGCGACCCAGTCTCAGAAAACCTCCCCCAAGAAAGATACGAGATAGCCGACTCCAGGAAGCCGGCCCCAAGAGGACCGACTCCCAGAAGCCGGCCATGAAGAAAGCCGACTCGCACAAGCCGGCCAAGACTGCACCCACTAAGACTGTACCCACATAACGGTGATGGGATGGGGCGTGGCCGCAGTACAGCCCACTACCCCCGAATCCCGGAACAGGCATGGCCACAGGGCGCCGCACGGGCTAGCCATCCCCCGTCCGGCGCGGCACTGTAGCCATGTTGGCCCCGACGTTACCCACGACAGGTGCCAGAACGACCCACGGGCGGCGGGCCCCTTTGCCAGGAGACATCTGGAGACGGCCCAGCCTCCTCTAGTCGGCCAGGGATGTGGCCCGCTCCCAACAGCCCGCTACCTCCCTCCCTCGAAGCATGCGCCCTATTAAGGAGACAAGACGAGGTAAGGCTACAGTGAGAGCTCGCAAGGCGGCGACACTGTAGCCATGCTTACCTCGATAAAGCCCTCGTCATCAGAGGCGAGGCAACAGTAACCAGCCGCCGACAAAGCCCCCATGCGGTGGGGCCGGCGTGACGGCCAAGAAGCCGGCAGCCGGCGGGACCCACCAGTCGGCGGGCCCCAATGACCGGTGGAGAAGCCGGTGAGCATAGACACTGATGGCTGGGACCCGCGCCCAGCCGGATTACCATTGTACCCCTGGGGGGTAGGCCTATATAAACCCCCCGGGACACCCATGCAAAGGGTTGGTCTCATAGAATTACACACACCACATAGAGAGAAAAGGAGAGCTAGCCCTGCCCTTCTTCTCCCTCTAACCCGACAGCTCAGGGAGCACTTGTAGCTACTTGTCTTGATCTAGTGATCATGCGGAGACCCCGCAGAGCAGGACTAGGGGTGTTATCTCCACGGAGAGCCCCGAACCTGGGTAAGATTCGCCGGCGTGCATGTCTTCGCCTCATCCCGTTTCCAGGCACCGGCGACGTCTTACTGGCTCCCACAATGATAAGCCACCCGTTGGCATATGTCGCACCTACCACCCGACATTTGGCGCCCACCGTGGGGCCAGGTGCACCGTCATCCGGAGACCTGTTCTGGACGGGAACCCTTTTCCTCCCCCGCGAGCGCAGCCAGCCCGCTGCACCCGATGGCGCTTGCCCCGACGCGCTGCAAGGCGTTGACGACGTGTGCGCAGCGAGCTGCCTCGCCGATCTTCTTGGCGAGGCTCCCATCTCCGACAAGCCCGCGTCCGACGCAGGCATGGACTACCCCGAGAGTCGCCTCATTAGCCCCCTCGACCAACTTCACGTCTCCAGCGAGCTTGCTGTAGACTTGGAGTCGGTCGGCTCCACCGACCCGATGCTTGTCGACTCCGACACGACATCGCTCGACGCCTACCCCTCCGACGTGGTAGTCTTCAATGACCCTTTCCCTCGAGCTGACAGCGGCAGCAGCGCTGTCACTGAGGTGCTGGTCATCAGCCACGTCGCCGACTCGGGCGAGAACGCCCACAACGCCCTGCGAGCGGCGATGCATGACTTGTCCGTCCCCATCCCGGCCGACGCCGACGCCGAGACCCTGGAGGCACGCCACCTTGCCCTCATCACGGAGGGTCAGAAGATAGCCTCCATGAGACGCCTCACCGACGCTCACCAGCGCGAAGTTGACCGCGCCGCCTTTGGCACGCCGCCTCATGGCGGGCCGAGCCGAGCCGGCCTCGTCAAGAAGCGCGGCGCGGCCATCGCCAGCATGCTGGGGGTAGATCGCCCCTTCTACGCCACCTCGCTCGAGAATCTGCGAGCCGCTCAGGCGGCCGCTGAAGAGCTAAATGGGCTGGGGGCTGCTGAGCTCCCCTACATGACAAGGCGAATCCAGCAACTGATCGACGCGGCCGCAGAACGGCACGAAGCCGGCGCCCGCGCTGAGAGTCCTCCCCCGCGCCGAGAGCACGCCGCGACATCCCGGTCGCCGACTGCGAGCGGCGCCCGCGCTAGGAAAGACAAGGAGCCGGCTGCTAGCCGCAGCCGGACTCGGATCACCATCGAGCGCGTCGCGGAAGGCTGCCCTCGAGCATACGACTCTTGGTGTCCCACTAGGCCACCGCGAAGGAGTCGGCGAGAACGACGCCCGCCACCGGATCGACCGCCTAGCTCGATCCCTGGCGCTAGAAGAAGAAGACGATGTCGGCCTGCCATGCTTTGGCCCTCACATCCGCGACGAGCCCTTCCCCAAAGGGTTCTCGCTCCCCAGAGACACGCCCAAGTACAACGGCTCTGTGAAGCCGGAAGATTGGCTCATCGACTACTCTACTGCTGTCAGCATAGCGAACGACAAGAGGCACGTAGCCATGAAGTACGTCCCTCTCATGCTGCAAGGCACGGCACGCACCTGGCTCAACAGCCTCAAGCCCTACAACGTCAACAGCTGGCTGGACTTCACGGAATTCTTCGTCGGCAACTTCACCAGCACGTACAAGCAGCCTCCCAAGCCCCGCCAGCTCTCCCTATGCATCCAAGGGCCCAACGAGTCGACCCGCGACTACCACACGCGGTGGGCCGAGCTCCGCAACTCCTGCGAGGGGGTGCACGAGGTTCAGGCCATCGAATACTTCACCGCCGGGTGCCGAGAGGGCACCCTCCTCAAGCACCGACTCCTCTGCGACGAGCCGGCTACCCTCGACGTGTAACGCCCACGATGCGGCTATATATCCCACGTGTCGAGGCACGACTTAGAGGCATAACCGCATAGTGGTTTTGTCGCAAGAAGGGTCATCTTCACACAATCCCATGTAATGAACAAGAATGGGATAAAGAGTTGTCTTACAATCGCCACTTCACACAATACATAAATATAATTCATACATCATCAAAAATACACACATAGACCGACTACGGTCAAAATCCAGATGAAAATAAGACAACCCCAAATGCTAGGTCCCCGATCGTCCCAACTGGGCTCCACTAGTGATCATTAGGAAAAGACACATAGTAACGACCACGTTCCTCGTCGAACTCCCACTTGAGATCGACCCCATCATCTGCACTGGCATCGTCGGCACCTGCAACTGTTTTGGTAGAATCTGTGAGTCGCGAGGACTCAGCAATCTCACACCCGCGAGATCAAGACTATTTAAGCTTATAGAAAAGGATGGTGCAATGAGGTGGAGCTGCAGCGGCAATAAGCATATATGGTGGCTAACGTACGCAAAAGAGAGCGAGAAGAGAAGCAACGGAACGGTCGTCATCTAGCAATGACCAAGAAGTGATGCTGAACTCCTACTTACGTCATTCATAACTCAAACCGTGTTCACTTCCCGGACTCCGCCGAGAAGAGACCATCACGGCTACACACGCAGTTGATGTATTTTAATCGGGTCAAGTGACAAGTTCTCTATAACCGGACATTAACAAATTCCCATCGGCCCCATAACCGTGGGCACGGCTTTCGAAAGATAATACCCTACAGGGGTTTCCCAACTTAGCCCATCATAAGCTCTCACGATCAACGAAGGATAAACCTTCTCCTAGAAAAAACCCGATCAGTCTCGGAATCCCGGTTTACAAGACATTTCGACAATGGTAAAACAAGACCAGCAAAGCCACCCGAATGTGCCGACAAATCCCGATAGGAGCTGCACATATCTCGTTCTCAGGGCACACCGGATGAGACATCCTACGAGTAAAACCATACCTCGAGTTTCCAGGAGGGGGCCCCGCAGTCTACTCAGTTCGGACCAACACTCGAAGGAGCACTGGCCCGGGTGGGGGGGGGGGTTAAAATAAGACGACCCTCGGTCTCGCGAAAACCCGGGGGAAAAGGCTTAGGTGGCAAATGGTAAAACCAAGGTTGGGCCTTGCTGGAGGAGTTTTATTCAAGGCGAATTGTCAAGGGGGTCCCATAAATCACCCAACCGTGTAAGGAATGCAAACTCAAGGAACATAATCCCAGTATGACAGTAACTAGGGCGGCAAGAGTGGAACAAAACACCGGGCATAAGGCCGAGCCTTCCACCCTTTACCAAATATATATAAAAGCATTAATTAAATAAGAGATATTGTGATATCCCAACATATCCATGTTCCAACATGGAACCAACTTCAACTTCACCTGCAACTAGCAACGCTATAAGAAGGGCTGAGCAAAAGCGGTAACTTAGCAAGACAACGGTTTGCTAGGAAAGGATGGTTAGAGGCTGACATGGCAATATGGGAGACAAGACATAGCAAGTGATAGGTAGCGCAGCATGGCAATAGAGCGAACAACTAGCAAAGCAAAGATAGAAGTGATTTCGAGGGCTGGTCATCTTGCCTGCAAGGTTCTCAGAGTTGTCGAAAGCTTGATCCTCGTAAGCGTACTCAACAGGTTCCTCGTTCACGAACTCGTCTCCCGGCTCTACCCAAGACAAGAACACAAGCAAACGGAACCACAATCAACGACGAGAAATGCACAAGCAACATGATGCAAAACATGTATGATATGCAAGATATGATATGCGATGCATATGCGTGCTCCGGAAGGAAAATGATGAACAAGGCAGTAACTTGGCAAACCAAGCATGCCACTGGAAAGATGAGATGATTTCGGTTGAAATCGATATAAAGATCACCGGAAACGGATGTACGGTTTGCAAATGGCAAGCAAAACAAGAATGACACGAATCTGCGATTAACAGCATGATAGCACTTAAAATGCAACAAGCAACAATGCTACGGCACTCCAACATAGCAAAAAAGCATATGGAAGCAATCTACAGGAGATGCTTGACAAAAGATGAACACTGAGCTACGGCCAGTTCACAACATAACAAGCTCAAACAAGCATGGCAAAAGTGCAAAAGATAACAGGTTCACAGACTTGGTGAAATTACTGGACATGGCAGAAAACGGCATAAGGTAGCAATGTTCAGAGAACGACAAAAACATGCTACAGGAAGTTAACATAGCCAAACAAGGCATGTCAGTATTCTACTAATTGCAAATGACAACAGTCCCTTACTGACCATAAGCCAAAAAGGGCTAGAAGATATGATGGCAAGCATGTAAACATAGCAAGTTTCGTTATCAGGTTTCAGACTTAGCAGAAAACAGAGCATGGCAGAAATAATAATATGAAGGCATGTTTGTGAGCTTGACAAAACTAGCATCCCTACAGCAATATGGCAAGTTTATGAAGCTATCCATGGCAAGGGCAAATGTATAGCATGTATGGATCAACTACAATAAGCTTGGCAAAACCGAATATCATGTTAAGAATCTGCCAGAGATAATTTATAGCAAAAGTAGAGCAAGATTGAGTCATGCTATGTACTCCATAATTGCAAACAAGGGCAGGAATGGATCAATTACAACAATAGCTACAAAACATCCTTAGTGAACATCTCCAAAATATGCATTGATCTCTCTGTAGCATCAAGTTTACATGGCAACAAAATAACAGCAGACAAGGACTTAGAGAAATCACCAAGTCCCTGAAATCAGAAACATTACGGAGCCTACTTTGCATGCTTGTACTAGTCACCACAGAGATCACAAAAAAATGGCATACATCCTTCGAAAGATGGCATAGCATACAACAAAACACATGTAGAGCTCATGCCCATAAGATGCACAGGTTAAATGATACAAAAATGACAAATCTCCAAGTTCTGATAAGAACCAGCAGATAACAGCAACTAGCCCTCTTGCAACAGAGATTTGGGCATCAAGATGGCCTCAAATGAAAATAGTGCAATGGAACAAAATGTGGAGCATCACGAGGCGAACAATTCTACATATTACACGCGCGAAACGGAGCTACATGCAAAGAGTTATGCACTGCTGAACATGGGTATATGCTGTAAAATATCTAAGACTTAGCAAAATCGGGGGGGTCTCGGGTCAACCTTGTGCGTTGACCCATATTGGATCTGGCCGGAAGTTGCTCGCCGGAGCCCGGGCGGAGCCGGCCGGAGGAGAGCCGGAGTAGAGGAGGGAGAGGCCGGAGGGGGGCCGGGCATGGGGCGGCGACGGGCTCGCCGTTGCGAGGGGTCCGGCGCGGCGGAGTGACGAGGCTGGCGGCGCGCGGTGCAGGAGCTCGCGGGGCGTCGGTGGCGGCGCGGCGGCCGGCGGGGGGGCACGGCGGCGGCACGGGCAGGAGGCGAAGGGCGGCGGGCGGTCGGGCCTCGCGGGCCGGCGGCGGAGAACGGCGGTGGGGCGCCACGTGGCAGCTTCCTGTTGGGCGGGGCGCGGCGGCGGACGCGTCCGGTCTGATCTGGACGTGTCCGACGGCGGAGAGGGAACGGAGCTAGGGTTGGACTGCGCGAAAATCTCGGGGGTCTCACATATTTATAGGTAGAGGGAGCTAGGAGGCTCCAAATGAGGTGCGGTTTTCGCCCACACGATCGTGATCGAACGACCTAGAGCATGGAGATGACTTGGAGGGCTTTTGGGCTGGTTTTTAGAGGGGTTTTGCTGGACACACAAATGGCATCTCCGGTTACCTGGTTAACCGTTGGAGTACCAAACGACCTCCAAATGGAACGAAACTTGACCGGTGGTCTCCGGGTGGTATACTAAGGCCACTTGACAAGCCTCGGTCCATTCCGAGAATGTTTGACACCCGCACACGAAAGAAAACAAGAGGGGTGCACCAGAGGAGATAGGAGCGCCGGATTGCAAAACGGAGAACGGGGAAAATGTTCGGATGCAAGAGACGAACACGTATGCAAATGCAATGCACATGATGACATGATATGAAATGCATGACATGAACAAAATGCGAAACAAAAGACAAAACCCGACCACGAAGGGAATATCATAGCACATAGCCGGAAATGGCAAGAGTCGGAGTTACAAATATGGAAAGTTACATGCAGGGTGTTACAACACTCCACTACTACGAGAGGATCTCGTCCCGAGATCTAGGACTGAAAGAACTCCGGATATTCGGAACAGAGACGGTCCTCGCGTTCCCAGGTGGCTTCCCGGTCGGAATGGTGCGACCAGTTCACTTTCAGGAATTTGATTGACTTGTTGCGAGTCTTGCGCTCAGTTTCTTCAAGAATAGCAACTGGGTGCTCATGATAAGACAAATCTTCTTGGAGGTCAATCTCTTCGAAGTTGATAGTGCGCTCAGGCGTCTTGAAGCACTTGCGGAGCTGTGACACGTGGAACACATCGTGCACGTTCGCGAAGTTGGAAGGAAGCTCATGTTGATAGGCGAGGTCGCCTCTTTTGCCAATGATCTTGAAAGGACCCACGTATCTAGGGGCAAGCTTCCCTTTGATACTGAAGCGATGAGTGCTTACTATCACGGTGCTTACTATCATGGTAACTCTTCTGGCGCGATTGCGCGGCTTTGAGATTATCACGAATGACTTTACACATTTCTTCAGCTTCGGTGATTAAGTCATTGCCAAGAAGTTGGCGTTCACCAGTCTCCGACCAATTGAGAGGGGTACGGCACTTTCTGCCATAGAGAATCTCGAATGGGGCCTTGCCCGAACACGCTTGGAAGCTGTTGTTGTAGGAGAATTCAGCATATGGAAGACAATCTTCCCATTTCATGCCAAAGGAAATGACACAAGCCCTGAGCATATCTTCAAGAATTTGATTGACTCGCTCGACTTGGCCACTAGTTTGAGGATGGAAAGTTGTGCTGAAGCGAATGTTTGTGCCCATGGCCTTCTGGAAGGAGTCCCAGAACTTAGAGGTGAAGATGCTTCCATGATCTGAAGAAATCAATTGTGGAATGCCATGCAAGGAGACAATTCTGGAGGTGTATAGCTCTGCCAACTGAGCTGCTGTGATAGATTCTTTGATTGGAAGGAAATGAGCCACTTTAGAAAGCTTGTCGATGACAACGAAGATAGCATCATTTCCGCGCTTGGACTTGGGAAAACCAGTCATGAAGTCCATTTCGATATGATCAAACTTCCATTCTGGGATAGCAAGAGGTTGGAGGAGACTAGCTGGTCGTTGGTGTTCTACTTTCACTCTTCGGCAGACATCACATTCATTCACGAACTGAGCAATTTCTCGCTTCATTCGAGTCCACCAATACGACTGCTTGAGGTCATGGTACATCTTCGTACATCCAGGATGAATGGACAGAAGAGAAGTGTGCGCCTCGTTCATAATGAGTTTCCTTAGATCACCTTTAGGAACCACAATCCGGTCCTCGAAGAACAAAGTGTCTCTGTCATCAATGCGATAGCACTTGTATTTGGAAAGACCCTTGTCGATACCACGTTTCACCTTCTTCACCATGGCATCAAGAAGTTGCGCCTCACGAATTTGATCTTCCAAAGTAGGAGAGACTATGAGGTTGGCAAGGAAGCCATGAGGAACAACTTGGAGATTCAGCTTGCGGAAAGCTTCACAAAGATCCAGTTGGAATGGCTTGAGAATTAAGCTGTTGCAATAAGCCTTCCTGCTTAAAGCATCTGCAATGACATTTGCTTTGCCTGGAGTATATTCAATACTCGGATTGTAGTCTTGAATCATTTCGACCCATCGAGTCTGCCTGAGGTTGAGGTTGGGCTGAGTGAAGATATACTTGAGACTCTTGTGATCGGTGAAAATATCCACTTGTCTACCCAACAAGAGATGTCCCCACGTTATTAATGCATGGACAACTGCCGCCAACTCAAGATCGTGAGTGGGGTAGTTCTTCTCATTGGGCTTCAACTCACGAGAGGTATTGGCCACAATTTTCTTCTCTTGCATTAACATAGCACCGAGACCTTGGAGAGAAGCATCACAGAAAACTTCAAATGGCTTGGATCCATCAGGAGGAGTTAAGACAGGAGCTGTGACTAGTTTCTCTTTGAGAGTGTTGAAAGCAACGTCACACTTAGGAGACCAGACATACTTCACATGCTTCTGGAGGAGGTTGGAAAGAGGCTTTGCAATCTTGGAGAAATTCTCAACGAATCTTCGGCAATAGCTTGCAAGACCAAGAAAACTGTGGAGTTGCTTGACATTCTGAGGAGGTTCCCAATTCACAATTGCGGACACCTTCTCGGGGTTAACAGCGATGCCCTTGGCAGAGATGACTTGACCAAGGAAAAGAACTTCATCGAGCCAAAACTCACATTTGGAGAACTTCGCATATAATTGATACTCTCTGAGCTTGTCGAGCACCAATCGCAAATGTTTGGCATGGTCCTTCTTATTCTTGGAGAAAACCAAGATATCATCGAGATACACCAGGACGAATTCATTGGAATAGGGGTTGAATATGAAATTCATCATCTGAGAGAATACTGGAGGAGCATTGACAAGGCCGAAAGACACGACAGTATATTCATAAGAACCAAAGCTTGTTCTGAATGCTGTCTTGGGAATATCTTCTTCACGAATGCGAATCTGATGATAACCCATACGAAGGTCAAGCTTCGAGAAAACTTTAGCACCTTTGAGTTGCTCGAATAACTCATTGATGTTGGGAAGTGGATACTTGTTCTTGATTGTTTTCTTGTTCAATGGACGGTAGTCGACACAAAGTCGGTCCGTGCCATCCTTCTTCTTGACAAAAAGAACACCACAACCCCATGGAGAAGAACTCGGTCTGATCAAACCCAGACGCTCTTGTTCATCCAGCTGTTTCTTCAATTCCTTCAGCTCGTTGGGTCCAAGCTTGTATGGACGCTTGCAAACGGGTTCAGTGCCAGGCTATAGCTCGATAACGAACTCAACTGGCCGGTGAGGAGGCATACCCGGAAGCTCTTCTGGAAAGACATCTTGATACTCACAAACGACTGGAATTTGCGAGATGGCATTCAATTCGCCCTTCTCATTGAGAGAAAAAAACTGAATGGTTTCATCGCGAGCGGCATAAATAATCACATCCTCAGAAGAGTGTGTCAATTGAATTTCCCTGGCAGCACAATCAAGTTGAGCCTTGTGCTTAGAAAGCCAGTCCATCCCGAGAGTAAGATCAATATCCGAGTCACCAAGAACAATTGGAGAAGACAGAAATTTATAGTTTCCCATCTTGATAGAAACATCCAGAACTATCGAGTTGGCTCTCATTGACTTCCCCGGGGAAACAACACCCAATGGTTTATCCAGATAAGACCAAGTGAATTCATGCTTGGCAAAAAACGGTCTTGACATGAAACAAAGCGAAGCACCAGTATCAAATAAGACTTTTGCAAGAATATCATTAACAAGAAGGTTACCCATTATCACATCAGTAGATTCCTCCGCTTGAGCTGCATTCATCATGTTCACCTTAGCAGACTTTGGATTATGCTTGACCACTGCATTGCTGGAAGATCTGACAGGAGGAGGAGGCGGAAGGCGCCTTTGGTTGAAGCACTTGTTTGCATAGTGACCTTTCTGCTGACACTTGTTGCAAGTCACCTCTGAGATTGGACGGTGATAAGGAGCATTGGACTTTGGAGCTTGATTCTGAGACTTGTTCTGATAGCCAGAGTTGGAAGAGTTAGAAGAACCATGGCCACCTTTGTTCTTCTGCTGGTAAGGCTGACGAAACGGAGGAGGAGGAGGCAACCAGAACTTCTGTTGCTTAGCTGCCACAAGTGAGGAAGAAGAAGACTGAACTGCGTCTCTGCCTCTCTTCTTAGAAGCCTCACACTTGAGCCGAGCAGCTTCTTGCTTCAGTGCTATATTGTAGAATTGATCAAACTGAGTAGGCTCAACAAGAATGAGAGCTAACTGCAGATCCTCTCTAAGGCCACTCTGAAGTGATAGATCATACTCTTTTCATCAGGAACGTCTTGTTTAGCGAAGCGAGCAAGTTTCTGAAACTGGATGTTGTATTGATACACAGACATGCTGCCTTGCTTGTGATTGCGGAACTCCTCACGCTTGCTCTGAACAACACTTTGTGGAATGTGGTGCGCTTTGAAGTCCCGATAGAAGTCAGTCCAAGTGATAACACGACCTCCTCTGGAATCTTTGTATTGCTGAAACCAATCAGCAGCTTGGTCCTTGAGCTGGAAAGAAGCAAACTTGACATAGTCCTCAGGCCTGATATTGCTACATTCAAAATGCTTGTTGATGTCCACGAGCCAATCATCGGCATCCGTGGCCTCGGCACAGTAGCTGAAAGACTTGGGCTGATTTGTGAGAAACTGGTTGAGTGTAGCGAAGTGAGGCTGATTGTTGCCTTGACCTTGATTGCCTTGCCCTTGAGTACGTTCTTGCAAGAGTTGCAGAATCATCTGAGCATTGGCGTTGGTGGCTGCCATGATAGCTTGCCATGCCTCCGGAGGCGGAGGTGGTGGCGGAGGGTTCGCTTGACTCCCTTCATTCCATTCCGGATTCTGACGTGTTGGCGGAGCCATCCTGAAGAGGGTGACATCCGTTAGCATCTTGATAGACAAATAGACAAGTAGAACCAACGGATAGAAATTGGAACATATAGTCTTCACAATAAACATTCGAACGAAGATGAACGAATGAATTCCGTAGTAAATCATCACACTTCCATAAAGTTGAGAAGCCACTTGAAAAAGATATGGAATCAACATCTGACTTCGAAGCAACTCGAATACCACAATTCAAAACAAAACAAAGTATTGGCTTGCAGAATAAGCCGGAACAAACATATGATAGAGATTTCGTCCGAAGTTTTCGTGGTGGGGCCCACACGGGCTCGATCGTACAGCACCATCATGTACAAGGCTGTGCACATGACATACGAAGCGTCCCCGAGTCGGCATAGCCAAGGACTCTTTAAGACACTACGAGACCACTGTAAAACCAACCGTGTACAGGCGGACCACTAGACGTCGAACCCCAATGTCATATCATCCGTCTGTCGGAAAGATATCCTAAGGCTACTTGAATTCCCACTTATAAACTCCCGAAACTTTCTGGTTATGCAATTTGGTGTTGGGGATACAGGGGACACAAAATATATCACCCAAACTAGCAATCCCTAGATCCAGCTGTATCCATCCGTCAACACATAACCAAGAAACCTTCGGAAATCGTTTACCTCAACCTTCGAAAAACATCCGTTATACAAGTTATGGCAATACTCCCGAACTCCCGCCCCAGTACTGGGCGGCGTCGAGGTGATCTCACCAACAACTGCATAAAAGAGATTTCGATGTCGGCGAAACTCAGGTATTCCAGAACTGCAACGATAAAATTTTGATGACAACACCTCGGAGCTCAACTCCCCGGGACACTGCCACAACCCCTGAATGTCAGGAGGCACCAAGAACAATGTTCTTGTCACAAAACCATCGGAATGATTCCGAGATACCCGCGTGATCCTAATTTTTTTTAGTGAAATTTGAGGAGTGAAGAGTCAAAACTTCTACGTCAGGAGACGTCACCAGAGCGACGAAGGGACTCAGGAGTAAAAAGAATCCTACTCTCCGATATATATAATCCTAATACTCAAAACATTTTTGTTCTAGACTCAACAACGCCAGCGATTCGATCAAGCAGGGGGCTCCTAAGTCGGGGATGGCTCTGATTACCAACTTGTAACGCCCACGATGCGGCTATATCTCCCACGTGTCGAGGTACGACTTAGAGGCATAACCGCATAGTGGTTTTGTCACAAGAAGGGTCATCTTCACACAATCCCATGTAATGAACAAGAATGGGATAAAGAGTTGGCTTACAATCGCCACTTCACACAATACATAAATATAATTCATACATCATCCAAAATACACACATAGACCGACTACGGTCAAAATCCAGATGAAAATAAGACAACCCCAAATGCTAGGTCCCCGATCGTCCCAACTGGGCTCCACTACTGATCATCAGGAAAAGACACATAGTAACGACCACGTTCCTTGTCGAACTCCCACTTGAGATCGACCCCATCATCTGCACTGGCATCGTCGGCACCTGCAACTATTTTGGTAGAATCTGTGAGTCGCGAGGACTCAGCAATCTCACACCCGCGAGATCAAGACTATTTAAGCTTATAGAAAAGGATGGTGCAATGAGGTGGAGCTGCAGCGGCAATAAGCAAATATGGTGGCTAACGTACGCAAAAGAGAGCGAGAAGAGAAGCAACGGAATGGTCGTCATCTAGCAGTGACCAAGAAGTGATCCTGAACTCCTACTTACGTCATTCATAACTCAAACCGTGTTCACTTCCCGGACTCCGCCGAGAAGAGACCATCACGGCTACACACACAGTTGATGTATTTTAATCGGGTCAAGTGACAAGTTCTCTATAACCGAACATTAACAAATTCCCATCTGCCTCATAACCGCGGGCACGACTTTCGAAAGATAATACACTGCAGGGTTGTCCCAACTTAGCCCATCATAAGCTCTCACGATCAACGAAGGATAAACCTTCTCCCGGAAAAAAAACCCGATCAGTCTCGGAATCCCGGTTTACAAGACATTTCGACAATGCTAAAACAAGACCAGCAAAGCCACACGAATGTGCCGACAAATCCCGATAGGAGCTGCACATATCTCGTTCTCAGGGCACACCGGATTAGACATCCTACGAGTAAAACCAGACCTCGAGTTTCCAGGAGGGGGCCCCGCAGTCTACTCAGTTCGAACCAACACTCGAAGGAGCACATGGAACGAACTTCATCTTCACCTTCAACTAGCAACGCTATAAGAAGGGCTGAGCAAAAGCGGTAACTTAGCCAGACAACGGTTTGCTAGGAAAGGATGGTTAGAGGCTGACATGGCAATATGGGAGACAAGACATAGCAAGTGATAGGTAGCGCAGCATGGCAATAGAGCGAACAACTAGCAAAGGAAAGATAGAAGTGATTTCGAGGGGTGGTCATCTTGCCTGCAAGGTTCTCAGAGTTGTCGAAAGCTTGATCCTCGTAAGCGTACTCAACAAGTTCCTCGTCCACGAACTCGTCTCCCGGCTCTACCCAATACAAGAACACAAGCAAACGGAACCACAATCAACCACGAGAAATGCACAAGCAACATGATGCAAAACATGTATGATATGCAAGATATGATATGCGATGCATATGCGTGCTCCGGAAGGAAAATGATGAACAAGGCAGTAACTTGGCAAACCATGCTTGCCACTGGAAAGATGAGATCATTTCGGTTGAAATCGATATAAAGATCACCGGAAACGGATGTACGGTTTGCAAATGGCAAGCAAAACAAGAATGACACGAATCTGCGATTAACAACATGATAGCACTTAAAACGCAACAAGCAACAATGCTACAGCACTCCAACATAGCAACAAAGCATATGGAAGCAATCTACAGGAGATTCTTGACAAAAGATGAACACTGAGCTACGGCTAGTTCACAACATAACAAGCTCAAACAAGCATGGCAAAAGTGCAAAAGATAACAGGTTCACAGACTTGGTGAAATTACTGGACATGGCAGAAAACGGCATAAGGTAGCAATGTTCAGAGAACGACAACAACATGCTACAGGAAGTTAACATAGCCAAACAAGGCATGTCAGTATTCTACTAATTGCAAATGACAACAGTCCCTTACTGACCATAAGCCAAAAAGGGCTAGAAGATATGATGGCAAGCATGTAAACATAGCAAGTTTCGTTATCAGGTTTCAGACTTAGCAGAAAACAGAGCATGGCAGAAATAATAATATGAAGGCATGTTTGTGAGCTTGATGCACTCTCCACAAAGAAATTCATGACAAAACTAGCATACCTAAATCAATATGGAAAGTTTATGAAGCTATCCATGGGAAGAGCAAATGCATAGCATGTATGGATCAACTACAATAAGCTAGGAAAAAATGAATATCATGTTAAGAATCTGCCAGAAATATTTTATAGCAAAAGTAGAGCAAGATTGAGTCATGCTATGGTACTCCATAATTGCAAACAAGGGCAGGAATGGATCAACTACAACAATATCTACAAAACATCCTTCATGAACATCTCCAAAATATGCATGGATCTCTCTGTAGCATGAAGTTTACATGGCAACAAAATAACAGCAGACGGGGACTTGGAGAAATCAGTCCCTGAAATCTGAAACATTACGGAGCCTACTTTGCATGCTTGTACTAGTCACCACAGAGATCACAAAAATACATGGTATACACCCTTGGAAAGATGGGATGGCATACAACAAAACAGAGGTAGAGCTGATGCCGATAAGATGCACAAATTAGATGATACAAAAATGACAAATCTCCAAGTTCTGATAAGAACCAGCAGATGACAACAACTAGCCCTTTTGCAACAGAGATTTGGGCATCAATATGGCCTCAAATGAAAATGGTGCAATGGAACAAAGTGTAGAGCATCACGAGACGAACAATTCGACATATTACATGCGCGAAACGGAGCTACATGCAAGGCGTTATGCACTACTGAACATGGGTATATGCTGTAAAATATCAAATCTTGTGCGTTGACCCAGATCGGATCTGGCCGGAAGTTGCTCGCCAGAGCCTGGGCGGAGCCGGCCGGAGGAGAGCCGGAGTAGAGGAGGGAGAGGCCGGAGGGGGGCGCCGGGCACGGGGCGGCGACGGGCTCGCCGGCGCGCGAGCTCAGGCGCGGCGGAGCGACGAGGCTGGCGGCGCGCGGTGTAGGAGCTCGCGGGGCGACGGTAGCGGCGCGGCACGGCGGCGGCGCGGGCAGGTGGCGAAGGGCGGCGGGCGGTCGGGCCTCGCGGGCCGGCGGCTGAGAACGGCAGTGGGGCGCCACGTGGCAGCTTCCGGTTGGGCGGGGCGCGCCGGCGGACGCGTCCGGTCCGATCCGGACGTGTCCCGCGGCGGAGAGGGAACGGAGCTAGGGTTGGACTGCGCGAAAATCTCGGGGGTCTCACATATTTATAGGTAGAGGGAGTTAGGAGGCTCGAAATGAGGTGCGGTTTTCGCCCACACGATCGTGATCGAACGACCTAGAGCATGGAGATGACTTCGAGGGGTTTTGGGCTGGTTTTTAGGGGGGTTTTTCTGGACACACAAATGGCATCTGCGGTTACCCGGTTAACCGTTGGAGTACCAAACGACCTCCAAATGGAACGAAACTTGACCGGTGGTCTCCGGGTGGTATACTAAGGCCACTTGACAAGCCTCGGTCTATTCCGAGAATGTTTGACACCGGCACACGAAAGAAAACAAGAGGGGTCCACCGGAGGAGATAGGAGCACCGGATTGCAAAACGGACAACGGGGAAAATGTTCGGATGCAAGAGACGAACAGGTATGCAAATGCAATGCACATGATGACATGGTATGAAATGCATGACATGAACAAAATGCAAAACGATAGACAAAACCCGACCACGAAGGGAATATCATAGCACATAGCCGGAAATGGCAAGAGTCGGAGTTACAAATATGGAAAGTTACATGCGGGGTGTTACACGATGAGCTACTGATCATTGCGGACAAGTACGCCACGGCCGACTCCTCGATGAAGACCGAGCTCTGAGTGGACGCCTCTGGGAAGGTGCTCGCCCCGGCTCCCAAGACGCCGGCTGGCGACTCCAATCGGCGCCCCAACCAGAACGACCACAAGCGCAAGGCCCCTATGCCGCCTTCCACCAGTCGGCAGGTGGCCACAGTCGAAGATGAGCAGCCCGAAGAACGGCCCGCTCCCAAGAAGAAGGGCGGCAGGCCGGCTTGGCAGCCGGCCTTCTCCTACGAGCAGACTCTCGATGCCCCCTGCAAGTTCCACAGCGGCGCGAAGCCGTCCAACCACACGACCCGAAAGTGCCACTGGCTCACACGGATCTCCAAGGGCGAGGGGCTGGTGCCGCCTCCTCCTCCCGGCCCGCCGCCTCTAGCCTCCCAGCAGCCGGCTGCTCGACCAGTAGTCGGAGCCATTCAAGATGAGTTCCCTGAAAAGCACGCCGCCTACGTCGTCTTCACGAGCCAGGTTGAAGACAAGCGCAGCCGGCGCCGACAACATCAAGAGGTCAACGCAGTCGCCGCCAGCAACCCCGAGTTCATGCATTGGTCCGAAAAGCCTATCAACTGGAGCAGGGCCGATCACCCAGAGGTGATGCCGTCCCCTGGCTCCTACGCATTAGTATTGGATGTCACCCTCGCAACAAAGAGGCGAGCTGCCCGATTCTCCCGCGTTCTGATTGATGGCGGAAGCAGTATCAACATATTGTACCGCGATACCATGGAGAAGCTGAACCTCAAGGCAAAGCAGCTCATGCCAAGCCGGACCGTGTTCCATGGCATCGTACCCGGCCTGTCCTGTTCCCCGATCGGCAAGATCAAGATGAATGTTCTCTTCGGAGACAAGGATCACTTTCGCCGAGAAGCAATCTGGTTCGAGGTAGTAGATCTGGAGAGTCCTTACCACGCCTTGCTTGGCCGACCTGCTCTGGCCAAGTTCATGGCTGTCTCCCACTACGCCTACCTGAAGATGAAGATGCCGAGCTCGAAGGGATCATCACTGTAGCTGGTGACTACAAGAAGTCCATCGAGTGCGTTGCAGGCAGTAGTCGGCTGGCCAAGTCCCTCATAGTGGCAGAGGAGAAGAAGATGCTGGAGCGAGTTGTGGCCATGGCCGGCAAGCAGCCGGCCTTGTCTCCCAACCCCAAGGATTATGATGCGCAGGGCTCCTTCCAGCCGGCCAAGGAGACGAAGAAGATACCTCTGGACCCGGAGAACCCGGAAAGGTTTGCAGTCATTGGTGCAAACCTGGACAGTAAATAGGAAGGCGAGCTCGTCGACTTCCTCCGTGAGAATCGAGACATCTTGGTGTTGAAGAAGAACAACAAATGACATGCCGGGTGTTCCGAAGGATTTCGTCGAGCACAAATTGCACGTCCGAGCCGACGCGAAGCCGGTCAAGCAGCCCCTCCGCAGACTGTCAGAAGAGAAGCGTAGAATCGTAGGAGAAGAGATAGCCCGGCTCCTCGCCGCCAGCTTTATTATGGAAGTATTTGTCCCAGAGTGGCTTGCCAACCAAGTCTTGGTGTTGAAGAAGAACAACAAATGGCGTATGTGTATAGACTACACCAGCCTCAACAAGGCCTGCCCCAAAGATCCGTTTGCTTTGCCACGGATTTATCAAGTGATAGACTCCACAGCCGGATGCGAGCTGTTGAGTTTTTTGGATGCCTACTCAGGATACCACCAGATCAAGTTGGACCCAGCAGACCGCCTGAAGACTGCCTTCATCACACCATTCAGAGCTTTCTGTTACCTGACTATGACATTCGGCTTGAGGAATGCCGGTGCCACTTTTCAGCGTTGCATGCAGAAATGCCTCCTCAAGCAACTCGGCAGAAATGCCCACGTCTACGTAGACGATATTGTGGTGAAGACAGAGAAGCGCGGCACCCTGCTGGAGGACCTCAAAGAAACATTTGCCAACTTGCGCCGATTCCAGATCAAGCTCAACCCCGAGAAATGCGTGTTCGGAGTACCAGCCGGCCAACTTCTAAGCTTCCTGGTCTTTGAACGCGGCATTGAGTGCAACCCTGTGAAGATCAAGGCCATTGAGAGAATGGAGATTCCCACCAAGTTGCGGGACGTGTAGAAGTTCACCGGGTGCCTGGCCTCCTTAAACCGCTTTATCAGCCGGCTAGGAGAGAAGGCTCTCCCCCTGTACCGACTCATGAAGAAATCCACTCATTTCGAGTGGAATGACCAAGCAAACCAAGCCTTCCATGAGTTGAAGAGGATGCTGACTACTCCACCTGTCCTGGTGGCGCCGACTGAGAAGGAGCCATGCTCCTCTACATTGCCGCGATTAGCCGAGTGGTCAGTATAGTCGTCGTTCTCCAGCGCCCAGAAGAAGGCCGAGCCCAGCTAGTCCAGAGGCCGGTATACTATCTAAGCGAAGTACTATCCAGCTCAAAGCAAAACTACCCGCACTACCAGAAGATGTGCTATGGAGTGTACTTCGCCGCCAAGAAGCTGAAGCCCTACTTTCAAGAGCATCCCATCACGGTCGTGTGCACCGCCCCGCTTGCCGAGATCGTAAGCAGTCGGGATGCATCCGGCCGGGTGGCTAAATGGGCCATTGCGCTGGCGCCTTACACAATCTTCTACCAGCCCCGCACCGCCATCAAGTCCCAAGCATTGGCCGACTTCCTCGTCGACTGGGCCGAGACCCAGTACCTACCGCCGGCTCCCGACTCTACTCATTGGCGGATGCACTTCGACGAGTCCAAGATGCGCACCGGCTTGGGAGCCGGCATCGTCCACACCTCTCCCAAAGGCGAGAAGCTCAAATACATGCTGCAAATTCGCTTTGCCGCCTCCAACAATGTGGCTGAGTACGAGGCGCTCATACACAGGCTCCGGCTAGCCAAAGAGCTCGGCATACGCCGGATCCTGTGATATGGCGAATCAGACTTGGTGGTCCAGCAGTCATCTGGCGACTGGGACGCCAAGGATGCAAACATGGCGAGCTATCGATTCCTCGTCCAGCAGATCAGTGGGTACTTCGAAGGGTGCGAGTTCCTTCACGTGCCACGGGCCGACAACGACCAAGCAGATGCCCTGGCACGGATCGGCTCCACCCGACAGGCTATACCAACCGGTGCCTATCTCCAGCGCCTCCTCAAACCGTCTATCAAGCCGTCTCCAGAGTTAGATTCTATCTTCGTACCGCCCGCCCCCAATGCAGCTGAATCCGACTGGAGGAACCCAGTAGGCGGCTCGGGGACTTCGACAACTGGCCCGGGGACTACCGTAGTCGCACCCGGCTCGGGGACTTCAGAACCCAGCCCAGGAACTGCAGCGACACAAGAAGCGGTGGCCGACTCCAACTCCCCACCACCCAACCCGCCCACCCGAGTCACAGTGGCCGTACTGACAGTAGAAGAAGTCACAGCTCCAACATGGGCCCAGCCCATCCTCAACTTCCTAGTAAACAGAGAGCTGCCGGCTAATGGGATCTCGGCAAGACTAGTGCAACGTCGAGCCGAAGCATATGCAATAATAAACAGAGAACTTGTCAAGCGTAGCGTCACTGGAGTCTTCCAGCGCTGCGTCGAGCCAGAGAAAGGTGTGGCAATAATCAAGGATATCCATCAAGGCGAATGCGGCCACCACGCAGCCTCAAGATCACTTGTGGCCAAAGCTTTCCGCCACGGTTTCTTTTGGCCGACTGCTTTGGAAGATGCCAAAGAGATAGTCAAAAGCTGCAAAGGATGCCAAGTCTTTAGTTCCAAGCAACACCTGCTGGCTTCTGCACTCAAGACCATCCCCCTCACATGGCCTTTGCCGTCTGGGGGCTGCACATGGTGGGCCCATTCAAGACAGCCCGCGGCGGCTTGACACATCTGCTTGTCGCCGTGGACAAATTTACCAAGTGGATCAAAGCAAAGCCGATCAAGAAGCTGAACGGGCCGACTGCCGTGACGTTCATTGCCGACATCACCCCTCGGTACGGCGTGCCACACAACATCATCACCGACAACGGCACAACTTTGCCAAAGGAGCACTGGCACGTTTCTGCGCGACGCAGGGTATCCGACTGGACTTAGCGTCCGTTGCCCACCCGCAGTCAAACGGCCAGGTCGAGCGAGCAAATGGACTCATCCTCTCTGGCATCAAGCCCCGACTGGTCGTACCACTGGAGCGATTGGCCGGCTGCTGGCTCGATGAGCTACCGGCTGTGCTCTGGAGTCTGCGTACTACCCCTAACAAGTCGACCGGCTTCACTCCGTTCTTCCTTGTATATGGTACCGAGGCTGTCATCCCAACCGACATCGAGTTTGACTCGCCTCGGGTCACCATGTACACGGAGGCGGAGGCCAAGGAAGCGCGAGAAGACGACGTCGACCTGCTGGAAGAAGGCCGGCTGTTAGCACTCAGCCGGTCCGCCATCTACCTGCAGGGTTTGCACCGTTACCACAACCGCAAGGTCAAGCCAAGATCTTTCCAAGAGGGCGACCTTGTGCTTCGGCTGATCCAGCGAACAGCCGGCCAGCACAAGCTCTCGGCCCCTTGGGAAGGCCCTTTCGTCATCAGCAAGGCACTAGGCAACGATTCCTACTACCTGATCGACGCACAAAACCAAGAGCACGCAAGAGGGATGATTCCGGCAAGGAGTCGGAGCGACCATGGAACGCGAACCTCCTGAGAAGATTTTACAGTTGAAAGCAGTATGTATCATGCTACCTTTTTGTATTAAGTACGAAACAACGGGCCCCCCGAGGAGCACTCGGGGACTGCCCTCCTTTATCTATGAATGACGAGTGTCATATTCATGAATGTATTATTACATTTGATTTTCTGTCTGGCACCATGTTCGACTAGTCGGCCCGGGGACTGGCCACCTTAAGTTATATTAAAGTTCTACCTGAAGTCAGACAAGTAGTGTGCCGGCACCCGAGCCCTCTCTTGTTGAAAGTCGCAGCTCGAAGAACCGACTGTCCGACTGGCAAGAGCCAAAGGCAGAAAGGATGCCCACATGAAAAAGGGCTAAGGACTAACGAACTTGTATAACGCAAAGACGGCCTCCAACCACGCTTGCCGGCTGTCAAAACAGCCGGCTGGCTGGCCTCCCAATCACATCGCTATAATCCAACAAAGCTAGAGTACTTGCCCTCCCAACTGGCCAAGCACTTCTCCAGCCACAGATTGCAGAGAAACTATCCGACTGGGGAGGCGACAACCAAGGGAGGGCAGCAAAGGAAACAACAGAAGGATGAAAAGCAAAGAACAAGGGAAAGCCAAACGCATGCATAATTATATTTACACATAAGGCCCCCAATAGGCCGGTAATCAATATAGTTCGAATACACCCCCAGTGGGTGGAATTGTGCAAACCTAACAAAATACTGTCCAAGAGTGGTAAAACAGGAGAATAGAGGCAGCAGACTAGACTAAGGGCGCAGTGTGGGAGCCGGGTTGGTCGGTGGAGTCGGCGCCACCGGCTGGAGGAGTGGCCAGCTGGCGGGTCTCGGCTTGATCATCGCCGGCTGCAGGTGGTGCACCCGCGCGTGCCTTGTTGCTGGAGGCACGGTCAAGCTGAGGCTGACCGGCCGCTCCACCATCTGGCCCGGCGTCTTCACCCTCCTCCTCCTCCTCACCCTCGTCAGTCGATCTCCTCCGCCGAGTCCTCGCCGTCTCCCGGGTTCAGCCCGAACCACTCCTCGGGCTGGGCAACACCGTTGTCGTCCACCTTAGGAGCGAAGGCGCTGGTGTCGGTGTAGTCGGCGATCGCCGAAGCCCGCTGGATGATAACCGGCCGCGCCGGCTCCAGCTCTGTGTCGGCCTCCTGCCGCCAGGTGGCCAGCTGGTCCAGACTCAGCTCGGGATACCAGGCCTTGGCAAACTCCAGCGCCCTCCTGGCGCCGGACCGAGCCGCCGAAGCCTTCCAGGCCTCGAAGCGACCGACCGCCACCTCCGGACAGTCGGCAGTCCGACTGGGGGTGCGGGGAATCACTTCACCAGGCCAGAGAGCGGCCAACACCTGCACCCCAACACGCTGAAGCCGGCGGAGGAGGCGATGAGCCGGCTGGAGGCGGGCCTGGATCGCCAAGAGCCGCTCCTCCAGCGACCGGCGAGCGTTTGGTGCAATCTCGGCGCCAGCCTACTTTTGTGCCTTGCGGTGGGCCTCAACGACCTGGTTGGCGGCGGTAGAGTAGCCAGGGAAGTACTCTGCGCAAGGAAGAAAGAGAAAGAAGAGAAAAACACCAAGTCAGAAAACGAGCTAAAACGGCAAGCGGCAAGCAAGGACGAAGAGGAAGGCGGCCTACCGTCAACCAAGTCTTCGATCTGGGCATAGCCGTTGATCAGCGTCTGCTTCGCTTCGGCCCAGCTGGCCGCCTCTGTCTCATACTCGGCTTGGAGGGCGGCCTCGCTGTCCCGCACCGCCTTCAGGGCCGCCTTGTGGCTCCCCTCCTGGTCAGCCAACCTCTTGGCCAGGCGGTCACGCTCCTGTGCCAAAGTGGCAAACTCGGCCTCCTTAGCGTGGAGGGCAGCCTGACTCCCGCCCAGCTGCTCCCTTAGACTGGCGTTGGCCGCTGCAGGGATGGCAGAAAAGAAAGAAGCAATAAGGAAGAAGTCGTCAAGGAAGATCCGACCCGACTGCTCAGCAGTCGGCCCGAATCTCGGGGACTACACCCAGTGGGTGCGCTGACGCGCCCCCACGTCAGATAAAAGATGAAGCACTTACCCCGGCTCTCAGATAGGTTAGCAGTCTTCTGGGTCAGCTCCCGAGCCTTGGAGTTGAAGGCAGCCGCGCGGAGGTTGTGGTAGTCCTGCTAGTCAGGCAGAGGAGCGAATGAGAACAAGAATAGCAAAACAAGGCCCTCTAGGAAGTTCCAAGCCGCCTGCTCAGCAGCCGACTCGGAACTCGGGGACTACACCCAGTGGGTGCGCTGACGCGCCCCCACGGAAGAAACCAAGATCAAAAAAGCAAAGACAAGAAGACTAACCCGAATGGCCGCCCGCGTTGCAAGGAACTCGTCATTATATTTCCTCAGCGCCGCAGCCTGGGCTTGAAGCCGGTTCCGGACGTCCTACGCGGCCACGTTCACCACAGCCGTCCCTCCACCCGGCGTCCACCCCGAGCTGGCGCTGGCCGCCTCCATGTCCGGGGCCGACGAGCTGGAGCCCGCGGCCTTCTGCGGCTCCGATGCAGCCTTCCCCTCGCGCTGGCGCGACGGTGTCTGGACCCCCAGATCAGTCCTCGCGGCCGGCTCGCCCTCGACCGATTGCGCAGGCGGCAAGTTAGGCCGGCCGCCTTGGGTCGCCCCAGTCGGCGGGGCCGGTGCTGCCTCCCTCTCCGGGACGACGACGTCGTCCTCCCTCTCCAATCCCGGCTGGTCACCGCCGGCTTCTTCTGGCGGCGGCTCTGGGGCCTCAGGCACCGCAACGCGCAGAGGGGTGACAAGCAAGGCCCCCTCCGCCATCGCCGCGGCCGTAGCCTCCGCTTGGGCCTTGGCCGCTGCATCGGCGCGCGCCTTCGCCGCCTCCTCCTCCTGCGCTGCCTTGGCGGCGGCCGCCCTCAACTCCTGCGCCTCCCGCTCCTCGCGCGCCTGCCGCGCGTTTCGCTCCGTCGCTGCCTGAAGCTCGGCACCGGGGTCCACGCGGCGAGTGGTGCTCTCGGATCCTCCCGGCGATCCAACGACGGAGGTGGCAGCAACCCGCTCGAGCGACAGTGGAGCCCTGATTTTTCGAGAAAGGACAAGGATTCAGGAACTACCAGAGAAAACAAGAAAGGATACACGAAGGAGTATACACTTACGCCGACACCGTCTGCGGCTGCTTCACCGCCTTGCGGAAGCGGGCCGCCTTCGCGGCCGCCTCATCCCGCCTGGTCGCCGCTGCCCCGCCCTTGGGCTTCTTCGGCCGACTGCCGAACAAGCCCGACGCGGCACGACGCTTCTGCCCGCCGCCCCGAGCAGGCGGCGCGGCGGAGGAACCCGCGCCGTGGCCAGATGCCGGCTGGTGGCGTGGGACGGCGCGGCGGCGAGGCGCAGCTGTGAGGGAAAGCAGGAGGAAGAAGATGGCGGAGAGGAGAGGAGCATGCGAGCGTCTGCCGCTTCCCCTCCTCCCCCTAGTTATAGCCTCGTGCGGCGAAGCCGAGGAGGCGAGGAGTGGGGTGGGACGTGGGATTAACTGCACCCACTCCCCCACATCCCGCGATTACTGCGCCCTAAAGACGTGCGGAAACCGTCGCCGGAAGACGTGCGGACGGCTTTGGGCCACAAAGAATCCGCGCCTGGGCCTAGGCGTAGGAGTGGTGGGCCCTTGGCCTGCGGCGGTGTCTTGTCACGCGCGTGGGTTGGCAGGCTCTCTTCAGCTAGGGGATGCCACGTGGTTCGCAGGCGGCGAGCGGCCGGCCCGCAGCCCGGCGCACGCGCCAACAGACTCCCGCGTTCCGACTTTAAAAATTTCGCCAAGACGGCACGCCCAACCGGAGCCAGCTCCCTCCTGCTGGCTCATCAAGATAAGAAGCTGCCTGAGCTTCTCGACCTCCACTCAACCTCGAAGCCAAATCAGCTTCGGGGACTACTGTTGGAGTAAATGGCCACGGGTAGCCTAATCGACTCCCCCTGGCTCTTCGAAAATTTATCAGGGCATTCGAGCCTTCAAGCGTACAAAGCATAGGGCCGCCTTCCCCCGGCCGGCTATCCCCAGGGCCGACTCCCAGAAGGCGACCCAGTCTCAGAAAACCTCCCCCAAGAAAGATACGAGATAGCCGACTCCAGGAAGCCGGCCCCAAGAGGACTGACTCCCAGAAGCCGGCCATGAAGAAAGCCGACTCCCAGAAGCCGGCCAAGACTGCACCCACTAAGACTGTACCCACATAATGGTGATGGGATGGGGCGTGGCCGCAGTACATCCCACTACCCCCGAATCCCGGAACAGGCATGGCCACAGGGCGCCGTACGGGCCAGCCATCCCCCGTCCGGCACGACACTGTAGCCATGTTGGCCCCAACGTCACCCACGACAGGTGCCAAAACGGCCCGCGGGTGGCGGGCCCCTTTGCCAGGGAGACATCTGGAGACGGCCCGGCCTCCTCTAGTCGGCCAGGGATGTGGCCGGCTCCCAACAGCCGGCTACCTCCCTCCCTCGAAGCATGCACCCTATTAAGGAGACAAGACGAGATAAGGCTACAGTGAGAGCTCGCAAGGCGGCGACACTGTAGCCATGCTTACCTCGACAAAGCCCTCGTCATCAGAGGCGAGGCAACAGTAACCAGCCGCCGACAAAGCACCCATGCGGTGGGGCCGGCGTGCCGGCCAAGAAGCCGGCAGCCGGCGGGACCCACCAGTCGGCGGGCCCCAATGACCGGCGGAGAAGCCGGCGAGCATAGACACTGATGGCTGGGACCCGGGCCCAGCCGGATTACCATTGTACCCCTGGGGGGTAGGCCTATATAAACCCCCCGGGACACCCATGCAAAGGGTTGGTCTCATAGAATTACACACACCACATAGAGAGAAAAGGAGAGCTAGCCTTGCCCTTCTTCTCCCTCTAACCCGACAGCTCAAGGAGCACTTGTAGCTACTTGTCTTGATCTAGTGATCATGCGGAGACCCCGCAGAGCAGGACTAGGGGTGTTATCTCCACGGAGAGCCCCGAACCTGGGTAAGGTTCGCCGGCGTGCATGTCTTCGCCTCATTCCGTTTCCAGGCACCGACGACGTCTTACTGGCTCCCACAATGATAAGCCACCCGTTGGCATATGTCGCACCTACCACCTGACAATTGGCCTTCTTCACAGGCACCGGGCCTTTCATGGGTAGAACCTCCGAAGGTGTTGGATGTTCCATGCGTTTGGGATAGGCACCCCCTGCTGAGTCTCCAAGCATGCGGCGCTAGGTCTGGAAACATGAACAACCTTGAACGGGCCCTCCCACATGGGCGAGAGCTTGTGCAGCCCTTCCCTGGAGAGCACCCGCCTAAGCAGGAGGTCGCCTACCTCGAGAGTCCTAGGGAAGATGTTGCAGCAGTGGTATCACCGCAGCGCCTGCTGGTATCTTGCCGCTCGAAGCGCGGCCTCCCAACGGTGTCCCTCCCCCAGCACGAGATCCATCCCTCGCATTGCGTCCTGTGGTGCCTCGTCAAACGCCAGGACCCGCGCGGAATGATGCTTGACCTTGTGAGGGAGGACCGCCTCTGCCCCATAGACGAGGAAGAACAGGGTTTCGCCTGTCGACTTGGTGGCGGTAGTGCAGATGGACCATAGCACAGACTGGAGCTCGTCGTACCAGCCCTTGCCGCAGGCTTCCAGCTTCTTCTTGAAGGTCCTGGTTTTGAGGCCCTTCAGGACCTCCGCGTTGGCGCGCTCGGCCTGGCCATTGCTCCGAGGGTGTGCCACCGAGGCGTAGCATATTTGCGTTCCAAGGTTAGTGCAATATGTTTTGAAGAGGTTGCTAGTGAACTGCCAACCATTATCGGTGATGATGCGATTGGGCACCCCGAACCGGCTTACGAAGCCCTTGATGAACTTGACCGTGGAGCCAGCCGGAATGGTGCGGACAGCCTCCACCTCTGCCCACTTGGTGAACTTGTCGATGGCGACGTAGAGGTAGCGATAGCCCCCTGGCGCCCGTGGAAACGGGCCCAGAATGTCCAGCCCCACACCGCGAACGGCCACGAGAGCGGGATGGTCTGCAGGCCCTTAGCTGGCTGCTGAATCTTCTTGGTGTGGAATTGATAGGCTTCACAAGCCTTCACCAGCTCGATTGCGTCGTCGAGTGCTGTAGGCCAATAAAACCCGCTGCGGAATGCCTTGCCGACGAGTGTCCGCGACGACGAGTGGTGCCCGCAGTCTCCACCGTGGATGTCTGCCAGCAGCTCTTTCCCCTGCTCTCTGGAGATGCAACGCAGGGAAACATCATTGGGCCGCTTTCGGTAAAGCTCTCCGTCTCGGATGGAGTAAGCTGTGGCCTGTCGGGCTATACGTTCCACGGCCTCATCCTTCTCCGGTAGAGTCCCTTGCATCAGGTAATCCTTGAGCTCCATGGTCCAGCATCCTTCCTGGGGCTCCAGCGCCAAGAGCAAGCGCACTCCTGAGGCCGGGCCACAGGCCGGAGCTCCTGAGACCGGCGGTTGGGGGAGTTCCTCCTGAGGCTGTGTCGCGCTTGATAGCATCGGTGCCGCTGAGGGCTTGAAGAGTCGTTCCTCGAAAACGCCAGGCTCCTGTGGCTGCCGCCTCGATGCTCCCCTGGCGATGGCATCAGCCTCCCGGTTGGCGTCGCGAGGCACGTGCTTCAGTTCCAACCCTAGGAACTGCTTTTCCATCCTGCGCACTTCTGCAAGATACGCCTCCATGTGCTCGTCCTTAGGCTCATATACTTTGTTGGAGAAATTGACGAGGAGCTGTGAGTCTCCCTTGATGGTGAGGCACTTCACTCCCAGCGCTGCTGCAGCTCTTAAGCCCGCTATAAGGCCCTCGTATTCTGCTATGTTGTTGGAGACCTTCTCGCCATGCTGGAAACAGAGCTGCACGACATAATAGAGCTTGTCCTGAGTAGGGGATTCGAGCACTGCGCCGGCTCCCGCGCCGTGTCGTGAGAATGCTCCGTCGAAGTACATGACCCAACCGTCTGGTGCTTCGCTTCCTGGGGAAAGCGACCGATCTTCACCTGCTTCGAGCCCTGGCGCCTCTGTCCACTCCGCCACAAAATCTGCAAGGGCGGCTCCCTTGATGACCCTGGTTGTGCTGAATTCTAGTTGGAATGCCTGTAGCTCGATGTTCCATTCAGCGACCCTTCTGGCCGAATTGGGGCTCCTGAGTACCCTTTCCAACGGGTAGGCCGAGACGACTTTGATGGGGTGACCTTGAAAGTAATGCCGCAACTTACGCGAGGCCACCAGCAGCGCAAGTAGGAGCTTCTGAGGCATGGGGTATCGGGCCCTTGCATCCCGCAACACCGTGCTGACGAAGTACACGGGGTGCTTGACAAGAGTAGGTGTGCTGGTAAGGCCCGAGCCCTCCGGAGGGGTTTGCGCCTCCTGAGGGGGCTGAGCCCCCAGCGCCTGGCTGCCTGGCGCAGCCTCTTCGGTCCTTGGGGTGTCTTCCTGCTGTGGCTGGACTCCGTCTGCCGGGGCCGTGGTCTCCGCAAGGCCTTATTGATCTTGCGTCGCCTAGGCTGGGGCTGTGACCGGGCACAATGCTGCCTTGGCTCGACGCTCTTCCCGAACCTCCACGAGAGCTGTGCTAGCGGAGTAAGGCGTGGCGGTGAGGTAGAGTACCAAGGGCTCGAGGGGGCGCGGTGCCACCATCACAGGAGGGCTGGTCAGATATCTCTTGAGGTCTTGAAACGCTTCATCGGCCTCCTGCGTCCATTCAAACGGGCCCTTCTTTTTCATCAGCTTGAAGAAAGGCAGGGGGCGTTCCCCTAGCTTGGAGATGAAGCGCCCCAACGCCGTCACGCATCCAGCAAGCTTCTGCATCTCCCTGAGGGATTGGGGAGGACTCATGTCTTCGATCGCCTTGACCTTCTCAGGGTTAGCCTCGATTCCCCGGTGGGAAACGAGGAAACACAGGAGCTTGCCGGAAGGAACACCAAACACGCACTTCTCCGGGTTGAGCCGCAGGTCAACTTCACGAAGGCTCGCGAAGGTTTCTTCTAGGTCTTGTATCAAGGTCTTGGCCTCCCGAGTCTTCTCCACGATGTCATCGACATAGGCCTCAGCGTTTCTCCCGAGTTGCCGGCCCAAGGCGATATGCATCAGTTGCTGAAAGGTTGCACCCGCATTGTGCAACCCTGACGGCATGCAAGTGTAGCAGTACACCGCACATGGGGTCAGGAAGGCTGTCTTCTCCACATCTTCCACCGCCATCTTGATTTGGTGGTAGCCCGAAAACGCATCCAGGAAGCTCAGTAGGTCGCACTCAGCGGTGGAGTCGATGATTTGCTCAATGCGAGGGAGCGGGAATGGATCTTGGGGGCATGACTTGTTGAGGTTGGTGAAGTCGACGCACGTGCGCTCCTTTCCCCCTTCTTTGGCATGACAACTGGGTTCGCCAGCCACTCGGGGTAGCGAATCTCGTGAATGGCACCTGCCGCTTCCAGCTTGCGGGTTTCTTGGACGATAAAGGCCTGCTTTTCGGTGGACTGCCGCCTTGCTTTCTGCTTCATGGGGCGCACATTGGGGCACACGTTCAAGTGGTGCTCGATCACCTGCCTCGGGACCCCCACAAGCTGCTTGGGTTCCCATGCGAACACCTCCTTGTCCGAGCGTAGGAACTTCACCAGCGCCTCTTCCTGGTCCAGGTCGAGGTTGGCGCCTATGGTGAAGGTGGCGCCAGATGACCCGTCCTCATCAACCGGCACCTGTTTAGTCTCCGCCTTGTCCTGGGTGAACAACTGCTTCTTCTTGGCCAGCACAGCCCCCTTGGCCTTGGGGACGGAGTCGTCGGCGGGTTGCGCCGCTTGCGGCTGTCTTGAGGGCGAGCTTGAGCACCTACAAAGCTTCTTTGGTATCTCCGGCCACGGCGAGGACGCCGCCGCTCCCTGGCATCTTCATGAGGTTATAGCCAGGATGGGTCGCTGCCATGAACTGGGCCAAGGCAGGGTACCCCAGGATGGTGTTATACGGGAGGCCGATGCGGGCGATGTCGAAGTTGACCAGCTCCGTGCGGAAGTTGTCGCGGGTGCCGAAGTTCATCGGGAGGCGGATCTGCCCTAGGGAATCGGAGGGACCACCTCCGACGCCCGAGAAGGGTTGGCTGGGTCGGAGTCGCTCCGGTGGCACGTGAAGGAGGCTGAAGGCCTCCACTAAGAGTATGTTGAGGCCGGCACCGCCGTCGATGAGGGTCCTGGTGACAGCCACTTGGCAGATGGTGGGAGTGCACAGCATTGGGAGCGCACCCGAGCAGGCGGCGTTGGCGGGGTGGTCGTCCGAGCTGAAGGTCAGATCGGCCTCAGGTGCCGCCCAGCCAGGGGGGGGGGCTTCACAGCGCGCGAGGACGGCGCCGACCTGGCGGACGTACGACTTGATGTGGCGGCTCGAAGGCGGCGCCTGCGAGCCGCCCAAGAGAGCTGCGGCGACCGGGGGCGCCGGGGCAGCATACTGGGTGAGGAAGAGGTCGCGCAATTCCTCCCAGGAGGCTACCAACGCTGCCGGCAGGTGGAGTAACCACATGCGAGGAACACCGGTTAGGGCCATGGGGAGCCAGTTGGCAATGACCCTGTCGTCACCTCCAGCCTTCAGGACAGCTTCCTCATGCGCCAGCAGGAAGGCTAGCGGGTCCATCGCACCGCCATAGCACGGTGGCATCTCTGGCTTGAACTTGCTCAGCCACTGCACCTGTCACAAGGCGGGGGCCAGTGCTCGGAGCCCCCTAGCCCCCGCGCCGGCACCGGCGGCGGGAGCAGGTGCTGTGTTGTCCGCTATGAGGACGGAGAGTGGTGATGATGAAGAGCGAGTCGACGGAAAGGAGAGCTCCGGCGCACCCCTACCTGGCGCGCCAAATGTTGGATTATGGGTTTCGGCAGACCCTTATGATTCGAACACTGGGGTGCACGCGAAGATTTTCCCCCTACCGATCCACGCTCGATCGCCTCGCAAGAATCTAGGCTAGACGATGAACAACGCGAGAGACACGAGATTTATACTGGTTCGGGCCACCGTTGTGGGGTAATACCCTACTCCAGAGTGTGGTGTGGTGGATTGCCTCAAGGGCTGATGAAGAATAGTACAGGGGAAGAAAAGCCTCGCGAGAGGTGTTCTTGAGCTGGTGTGGTGTTCTACTTGAGAAGGATCGATCCCTCTCTACTGTGGTGGCTAGCTCTATTTATAGAGGCCCTGGTCCTCTTCCCAAATATTGAGCGGGAAGGGCGCCAACAACGGCCATCTTGAAAGGGGACAACTAGTACAAGCTATCCTGACTAAAGGTGGTCTTCGGCTGCCAAAAGCACTAGTGATGACGCCGTCTTGGGCTCCACGGTGACCTCCGTCCTGCCGCTCTGCTGGTCTTGGTCTCATTGCACCGAAACGGTAACCTTTCCCTGATGCCTCGGTACTCTGCGCCCGCGCTTGCCTCCTTTGCACAAAAGAGGAAACGAGGACGCTGCGCAGGCTGGCGCCCGCCTGACGCCCGCCTGGTCTTGGTCGTCATGGCTTACGTCATGTACACCTCGCGAGGTACTCCTTGCATTGATCTCTCCGCCCCCTCGCGAGCCTGGCTGGTGAGACTACGCCTGATGAGGCCTTGCGTCGTCCACCCCGCGAGGCTTGGCCCCTCGCGAGGGTCTTGTCCTCGAGTAGATGAAGATGGGCCGTACTGGGCCACTACTTGATCCACGCCGCAGGCCGCAGGCAGGCAAGTCTGGGGACCCCCGTTCCCAGAACGCCGACAAGGAAGTGCCTGACAGTCGGGACCAACCTGGTCGAAGCGTACGTAGCGTTGTCATTCTGGCCGCGAATGTGTATGTACATACTGGTCGTTATAGAGGCGCGCACGTGTCGTAGTAGAGGCGCGCACTTAGCATGTACACGTACGTACAACGGCCAGGGTGCAGGAAAGAAAATACGGCCACGTACGTACATACGGGCGGGGTCTCGAACGCCTACTCGCGCATACGTACGGCCAGGGCTCGTGTACATGGCTGGGTCGGAACGGAGAAACAACGTCGTCGTCGTGTTCATGGGGAGCAACCGGCTGGGTCAGAACGGAATGCGTGGTCGTGTTCATCGGTAGGGCTTTGATGGAACAGGCGATGGAAACGAGGCCTGGCGTACAGCACAATGGAGGAAACGGCCTTGTGTTCGACCGGCCACGTTCGAAACGAGATCCTGTTCATCGGGAGGGGTCTGGCGTACCACAAAACAGAGGAAACGGACCTCCTACGGTCGAAACGGGGGTCCCGTTGATCGGGAGGGGTGTGGCGTACCGCAAAACGGAGGAAACGGTCCTCCTACGGTCGAAACGGGGGTCCTGTTGATCGGGAGGGGTGTGGCGTACCGCAAATCGGACGAAACGGACTTGTGTTGGAGCGCGACGGTCGAAACGGGGGTCCTGTTCATCGGGAGGGGTGTGGCGTACCGCAAAACGGGACTCCATGGGATACTGTTCATCTCCTCCGTTGACCTCCTCCAGCCTCCACGGGCTACCGTCGACCTCCTCCAGCCTCCACGGGCTCCTGTTCATCCAGCCTCCACCGCGCACTACTCCACCGGCTACTGTTCAACCACCCCTCCACGGGCACCCCTCCACCATCTACTGTTCATCCAGCCCTCCACACATACGGGGTCCTGTTCATCCAGAGGCAACGCCACCGCTCACTGTTCATCCAACCCCCCCCCCCCCCCCGCAACGCTCACTGTTAATCCAATCGATCGGCTTCAGTTAGCAGCAGTAGCGAAGGAATCGCTCGATCGGGTTCAGTTAACAACCATTGATCGATCGCTCGGATTCAGTAACGCGTAGCCTGCAGTGCAATCGCTCGGGTTCAGTTAGAGCCCAACGCCTCGCTTGGGTTCAGTTAGAGCCAACGCCACGCACACACGCGCGTACGTGTACGAGAGAAACGCGCATCGCTCGGCCCCCGACCTCCCACCGTAACCGGGAACTCCCCGAAATTTTCCTCGCCCTCGCTTCTACCAGGGTTTTTTCCATCATGGACAGCCCAAAGAATGTCATGCAGCTGCGTCCCCGGCCCGCCTAGGACGAAAAGCCCATTTTCTATCATGATTTTTTGTCATAGAAGTAGGAGCCCACCACATCTATGATGATACCGGGTTTTGTCACAATTATCGTCATAGAAGTGTCATATGTATGACATAATTTTTTTTCGTTCGGCCCAAAATGTCACGGATGTGTCTTTTTTTGTAGTGCCTCCAAAAGCGTCGTCGTGCCGCATGCGGGCGACACGGCGACTTCCAAGATGCCCACACCAGCGCCCACAGTGCACTCTTCTCAGGCCGTGCGCGACGAACGGCGTCACCACACCAGTGACCCCGGGCGCTGCCACGGGAAGAGCCCTGCGCACCGAGGCGCTGGCGAAGAAGGCCAACATGCGCACCGAGGCGCTGGCGAAGAAGGCGTACAGCCGCAGGGCCATGATAGAGCTCCTTCTAATGTGGTTAGAAGTCGAAGCGCGTCACGGTCCACGCGGGTGTCACTGCCCCCCACGCCGTCAGAGGCCTTAGCGCGCGCAGTTACTCCTCAATTTCCCTCCTGCTATTGGAATGCTCGGCGAGTGGAGGGCCATCATCCGGAGCCTTGTTGGCATCGCCACCAAAGATGAGCCGCGACCTATGGGGCCGTCCGGCCGGCGCTCCGTCGAGCCACCACATGCCATTGTTGGAAGGACCGGAGGTGCTCCGCCTACGGTGCACTCTCCTGCTCCACGCCAACCACCGTGAGTGCCGGTCCATCGGGACGACGCTTGCGATGATATATCCATAGCGTCATCCGATCCACGGACGCACCGCGATCAACGCCAAGTTCTCCAAGAGCGAGCCTGCGAAGACGCTGGAACCACCATCGAGCGGCGACACGATGCGCGCCATCAATCGGATAGGCGAGTGGGACCCGCTATGGACCACCCAGCGCTGGGGGGCTCCGGTGGCCTACCTTATGAGATAGGTTGCCCGGCCTTTACCCATGAGCTGCGGCGGTTCCAGTGGCCCCGTCACCGCACGTTCAAGCCTGATGTCGGCGAGAAGTACAATGGCAAGACCCACTCGTCAGAGTTCCTTAGCATCTACACCATCGCGATGCAGGCTGCTGGAGCTCGTGACGACAAGGTGCTTGCCAATTACTTCCCATTGGCACTCAAACCCAAAGTTGTGTCGTGGTTGATGCACTTGCCAATAGATTCTATTTCTTCCTGGTCGAATCTGTGCCATGAGTTTGTTGGTGCCTTCACGGGAGGCCACCAAGCTCATGGCCAGGCAAGCGACTTGCATGTCATCCCCCAGAAAGAAGGCGAAAACCTGTGCAAGTACATAAAGAGGTTCAGCCGAGTGCAGTACAACATATCAGACGTTCATCCCGCTGCTGTCATCAGCGCGTTCCATCAGAACATATGGAACCGCAAGATGCGCGAAGAGATGGCGATGAACAAGGTCAGGGATGTGGCGGAGCTTTATGTTTTGGCTGGCTGCTGTGCTCGGGTTGAAGAGGGAAGGAAGTACCCTGGCGAAGATGCCGACGTGGAAACCGACTCCTCGGATGAAGATACTGCCGCCCCGGCAAAGAAAGGTCGGCGCCGCAACAGGAAGCGTAAGGGTAAAGCTGTGCTTGCCGTCGAGGGATCCGACAACGCCAACGCCGCCAAGAAGACCAAGGCAGACGACCCCGGCAAGGAGGTTCCCGGGTGTGTCGCCTGCCGGGCCTTGGCGGCCGCCGACAAGCCAGGGGGCTCTGACAAGCAGCACTGCAAGATCCACCGCACGAAAGGCCACGACCTCCAGAACTGTGGACAAGTCGAGCTGCTTGCAGAGAAGCAAAAAGCTTAGTACGAAAGGCGGGACAAGGAGAAGGGTCAAGATGGTGCCGAAGGATCCAGCAAGAAGCGTGGCGGCCAAGCAGGCCGCCACGGCAAAGACAACCAGCAAGAGAGGCCCGCTAGGGGCCGCGACAAGAAGCAAGAAGATGATGATCATGATGAGGACGACGAGTCCGGCGAACAAGGGTTCCAGAAGGCCACGGAGGCCATGTGCGTTGACGGTGGTGCCTCTCTGCATACCTCTCACCGCCAGCTCAAGTAGTGGGCGGGTGAGATCACAGCAGTAGAGCCATCATACGATGCCCAGAAGCCGCTGAAATGGTCCGGCATATCTATCACTTTTGACACCGAGGACCACCCTGATCGCACAACTGGGGTCGGGTGTTTGCCGTTGTTGTTTTCGCCAACAATACGTAACCACAAGGTGACAAAAATGCTAGTCGATGGCGGGGCCGACCTGAACCTGATCTCGCCCGCTGTGATCAAAAGGCTACAGATTCCTGATGGAGACCTCGAGGGGACAGGCACGTTCCAAGGGGTCAACCCGAGGAGAAGTCAGCCGAAGGGAAAAGTCACACTGCCTATGACATTTGGAAGCGATTTGAACTACAGGACGGAGAGGATTGTCTTTGATGTTGTCGAGATCCCCTTGCCCTACAACGGGATCCTCTGCCGACCAGCATTGGCTAAGTTTATGGCGGCGTCACACTACACCTACAACACGTTGAAGATGCCAGGGCCAATGACAATCATCACCGTCCCCTCTGACAATAAGGATGCGCTGATCTGCGCTGACCAACTCTATCGGGAAGCAGTTGCAGCAGCTGCCGCCAAGGCACTTGCTCCTGCTGCTGAAGCCCCGGGGGGGAGAAGAAGACCGGTAAGACTTCTCGCACTCACTCCGGCAAGCGCACCTCTTCGAAGTGTGCTGCTCCCGTCGAGGACGTGCGAGAGAGCTCCACTTCCAAGATCAAGAAGTCCAGAGCTGCACCCCCAGAGACCAAGAAGGTGTCCGTCAAGGAGGACGGCACGGGTGGGGTTTTCACCATAAGCTCCACCCTCGACAGCAAATAGGAAAGCGCGCTCGTCGCCTTCCTGCGGGCAAATGTCGACGTGTTTGCATGGCAAGCATCCGACATACCTAGTGTTCCTAGGGAGGTGATCGAGCACCATCTTGTTGTCTGTCCTCATGCATGGCCCGTCAAGAAGAAGGTCAGGAAGCAAGCTCTGGAACGGCAAGAGTTCATCAGAAAGGAGATCAGAAAGTTAGAAGCAGCAGGACTGGTGAGAGGAGTGCTCCATCCGACATGGTTAGCCAATCCGGTAGTGGTGCGCAAGGCGAACGGGAAGTGGAGGCTGTGTATTGATTACACAGATATCAATAAGGCTTGTCCCAAGCACCCTTTCCCATTGCCGTGCATCGACCAGATTGTTGACTCCACGGCCGGGTGTGATCTGTTATCATTCCTTGACGCCTACTCAGGATACCACCAGATCTTCATGATGAGAGAAGACGAAGAGATGACGGCATTCATCACTCCATGTGGTACATATTGTTTTTTACGGATGCCTTTCGGGTCGAAGAGTGCTGGTTCAACATTTGCAAGGGCAGTCCAAATTGGCTTTGAACCCCAGCTACATAGAAATATGGAAGCCTATATGGATGACATAGTAGTCAAAACCAAGGACAAGGCAACCCTTGTACAAGACTTAGAAGAGACGTTTGCTAACCTGCGCAAGATCAATCTCAAGCTGAACCCTGAGAAGTGCGTCTTCGGCGTTCTGTCCGGCAAGCTTCTCGGGTTCTTTGTGTCACAGCGTGGGATCGTGGCAAACCCAGACAAGATCAAGGCTATCGAGCAGATTGAGGCGCCCAAGCGGATCAAGGATGTGCGTCGGCTAGTTGGCTGCATTGCCGCCATGAGCCGATTCATCTCCTAGTCTGTCGAGCGCGCCCTTCCCTTTTTCAAGATCTTGAAGAAGGCAGGCCCGATGGAGTGGACCCCAGAAGCCGAGGCGGCGTTGCAAGACCTGAAGAGATAGCTTTCCTCTACACCAATACTAGTTGCGCCTAAACCACAAGAGCCGTTGCTGCTGTATCTGGCGGGGACGAATCAAGTGGTTAGTGTCGCGCTAGTGGCGCAGAGGGAGGTTGACGAAGAGGCAGTGGCAACGGCAGGACCGGTGGACGGCAAGTCAAAGACTCCCCCGGCAGGGCCTGGTGCCGGCAAGGTAAGGCTCCCGACAGAGTCTGACGCCGTCAGGGCAGAGCCCGCGCAGTCAAGTGGAGTGGCGGTGCAGAAGAAGAAGATGATGCAGCACCCGGTTTACTTTGTCAGCTCCCTCTTGCAGGGGGCTAGATCAAGGTACTCCGGTGTGCAGAAATTGCTCTTCGTCCTTCTTATGGCCTCGAGGAAGCTGCGTCATTACTTCCAAGCACACGAGATCATTGTCGTCACCCGCCTTCCGTTGCAACGGATACTGCACGACCCAGACGCGGAAGGATTGTGGAGTGGGCCTTGGAGTTATCAAGCTTTGGTTTGAAGATTGAAAGTACTTCGACGATCCAGAGCAGAGTCTTGGTAGATTTCATTGCAAAATGGACCGCGACACCCGACGAAGAGATCCAGGAGACCACTCTCCCCGGCAAGGAGGCAAGTTGCAACTGGATCATGTACTTTGATGGGGCCTTCTCGCTGCAAGGCGCAGGTGCTGGTGTACTGCTTGTCGCACCCACCGGAGAGCACCTCAAGTACGTGGTCCAGATGCACTTCCCCAGGGAGATGTGGACAAACAACACTGCTGAGTACGAGGGATTGCTTGCCGGTCTCAGGATCGCGGCAGACCTCGGAATCAAGAAGTTCATCATCAGGGGTGACTCACAGCTCGTCGTCAAGCAAGTTAAACAAGGATTACCAGAGCTCGTTGATGGAGGCATACGTAGATGAAGTGAGGAAACTAGAAAAGCGTTTTGACGGTATACAAGCGGAGCATGTTCCCCGTGTGGAGAACGGCATCGCAGACTACCTGTCTAAACGCTCTGCCCTCAAACTACTTGTGGAACCAGGTACTTTTGTGCTTCGATTATCTCAGCCATCCGTTGAACCATCAACAGAGCAGAACAAGCAGAGGAAATCAGGACCCGGCAAGTACTTTGCCGCCGAGCTCCCTGGACACTGAGCTTGCCGTGGGGCAACAGACTCCGGCAGAGCGTCAGGCCCTGACCATGGAGACAACCATTCTCATGACAGAAGAGATGCCTTTAGTCCTTGCCATCGAGCCTCAGGCTCCGGCATGGGCACGGCATACCGTTTGCTTTCTCCAAACAGGGGAGCTCCCTGAGGAGCAGGAAGAGCAGATAAAGTAGCCCGTCGGTCTACCATGTATTAGTTCGTCGACGACGTCCTATACAGGAAAAGGCTGAATGGTGTGAAATTGAAGTGCATTCCCCAGGAGGAAGGACTGAAGATGTAGGTGGAGATACACGGAGGCATATGTGGCTCCCACATAAGGTCGAGGGCCCTTGCCGGCAAGGCATTCCAGCAAGGTTTCTTTTGGCCCACAGCCCTCCAGGATGCGATGGCACTAGTAACCAAGTGTGAAGCGTGCCAAGTCCATTCAAAGAAGCTTCATCAGCCATCTCAGGCTCTCCAAACAATCCCTCTCTCCTGGCCGTTCTCGGTCTGGGGGCTCGACATACTGGGGCCCTTTCCCCGCGCAGTCGGGGGCTTTGAGTACTTGCACGTTGCAATCAACAAGTTCACAAAGTGGTCAGAGGTGGAGGCAGTGAGAAAGGTGACAACCCAGTCAGCCGTCAAGTTCTTCAAGGGACTGGTTTGCCATTTTGCTGTACCCAACAGGGTCATCACCGACAACGGCACGCAGTTCATGAGCCACACCTTCATGGAATACATTCAAGACCTCGGCAGCAAGGTTTGTTTTGCCTCTGTTGCACATCCACGGAGCAATGGCCAAGCTAAGAGAGCAAATGCTGAAGTGCTGAGAGGCCTGAGAACAAAGACTTTTGACAGGCTGCACAAGAGCGGAAGGCGATGGATTGATGAGTTGCCGGTGGTTCTTTGGTCGATCAGAACGACGCCAAATCGAGCCACCGGCTAGACACCCTTTGCCCTGGTATACGGGGCAGAAGCAGTTCTCCCCACGGAACTCATATATGGGTCACCCCGAGTGCTCGCTTATGATGAGCTTGAGCAAGAGCAACTGCGACACGATGACACAATGCTCCTCGAGGAAGATCGTCTTCGGGGGGCTGTGCGAGCAGCGCGCTACCAGCAAGCTCTGCGCCGCTACCATAGCCGCAGGGTTCATGCCCGAAGCTTTGAGGAAGGCGACCTTGTTCTTCGGCGCGTTCAGTCAGCCAAGAATTCCAACAACTTGACACCGAAGTGGGGACGCCCTTATCGGGTAATACGAGTCACCAGGCCCGGCGTAGTCCGCCTGGATACCGAAGATGGTATTCCAGTGAGCAACTCCTGGAACATCGAACATCTTCGCAAGTTTTACCCATAAGGCGCGGCTTGCCGGACCTCCCAGCAAGCCACCCTTTTGTACAAGCCTTGCCGACAAGGCATGTAACCCTTTGTACAAAGCCAGGTGAAGACCCTGCGCATAAATAAATGAAGCGTTGGTGCCCTTAGTTTTAGCATGCATGCTAGATTGAGTCTCTCCCTCGGTTAGCGTTGATAGTGCTTAGCGGCGACTAACCCCTAGCTTATGAGGTCGACTGTGTGTCTCTCAGTTCTTTCCTGTCAATTTTAGGTTCGCAGGGTGCATAAACATCCCTGCCGGACTGTTTGGAGGAAAGAAGGCAGGCCGACGCCCCAACCCCGGCAAGCCAGACTTGCCGGGGGCTGCAGTCCCGAAGCCCTGACCGCGGCAAGACAAAGTCGCCGGGGGCTGCCAACCCAGATAAGTTTTCCATCCCCTAATATGCATTCCCGTATGAAATTGGGACATATGAAACCTTGTTTCTTTCCAGAACATCGTGCTCCCCTTTTCCTGCGCCCAAGGATAAACCCCTGGGCTGGAACTTGGTTGTAGTTGCGGTAGGAAGGAAACAAACGAGGGGCCTAAACCTACTTCGCCCCTGCCTCCGCCAAAGGCGTGAGAATGGTCGCGAACGAAGTAAGGAAGCGGCAAGGTTTGTTGCCGGGCAACAATGTGTATCTTAAGGATAGCAAGGATTCACCCCTTGGCGCGGGCCTCGCGCACGCACAGAAAACCCGACAAACACCCTTTTTCATTAAAAAACATCCCATACACGTACATTTCATACGGAATGAAAAACATGAGCAAGGGGATTACAAGCTTTAAATTCTACTAAGGCCCGAAGGCTTACAAACTAAAAAGAGATAAGGTGCCCATAATCCCTTTCTTGTCCCTCTCCTCAGGGGACAGAGCGAGATGGCAGAAGGGCAAAAGGGGCGCCTAGGCGAGGTACAAGCGGCAGAAGGCGCTATGAGAACATCCCGGTGGCCACCCCGAACAGAGGCTGGTGATGATGATGACGGGAGAAGAGCTGGAAGACGAAGCGGCAGGACCGGCAATACGTGACGAAGGCGTCGGTGCCAGCGTACTCCGACTCGACGGCCCGCCACCCGCCTTCTTCATCTTCTCCAGCCTCCCAAGCCAGCCGCCCAAAGAATCGACCCCGAGAAGTTCAAGGAGCTGGCGATGCAGATGGAGGTGCTGCCGGCGTCGCCTTGGATGACGCATCTGACACCTAGTCGGACCCGTCATCCTCCCGCCTACTACCCTCGTCGTGGCTGTCGCTGTCCTCCTCGCCACTCTCGCTCGAGGAGGAATCTTCATCGTTGAAGGAGCTCTCCACGCAGCACTTCAAGCGAGTTTGAAGATCTCCAAAGACCTTGACGGAGAGCAGGCCGTCCTCCATTAACTTGAAGTATAGGACGAGCCCCGCCGTCAGGCTGTGGATGCGAGGAAATTTCTTCCATCCGTGATGGAGGTACATAACATGAGGAGCGGGGAAGTCGACGTCGACCTGCGTGCCGCCGTTCCCGCAGCCCCTCATGTCCAACCTGAGGGTCTGGGGGGATCGAGCTCCATCTCCCGATCGAATGGGGTAGGGAGCCGGAGGCAGCGACGCAGTGGCCGGCGCAGCCTGACGAAGAACATGCGAGGTTGGACCCCCACGTGGCCTTCCATTGGAAGGGGCATCAATGGTGGAGGCGAGGGCGGCGCGCCGCCCCATCCCCCTCTTCCCCGAGCGCCGCGACGACCTCGGCCTTGCCCCCTTCCCCTTCCTCTCGTGGCCGGATCTGCCACCGCGATCTCTTGGTGAGGAGGGACGCACTGTCGTGCAGCGACCCTTGCCCCCACCATTGAAGGGCCTGCGCTCCCTCCCGCCATGATGAGTGGAAGGAAGAAGCAGAAGTGGAAGAAGATGGATGTTGGAGAATGTGGGAGTGCCATTCTCCTCCCCCTTCTTATAAAGGGGCGGGGTCAAGCCTCGGCCGCCCCACTCAACCAATCCGGTCGTCAGGGGCGCAGGGAATCAGGACCGACCCGCCACAATCGGTGACGGCCCGGTTTCCCGCCTCCACCGCCTGCCACCTGCATGAAGAGCACGTGGCGTGCAAGCAGAGTCGAAGGGACGGGTGAGGTAACCGTTCCCCACCCCGTGATCATGGGGGCGTGGGCGCCTTGAGGGCCGCGACCCGAATCCATGCAGTGAATGAGCCGCGCCTCCACCCCTCCCTCTTTTTATGGGAAAGGCGCGAGCCGCCTCTTTACTACGATGTGATGCCTGCATGCGGGAACCGCACCACGCATCACCCCCACGTCACCCACGCCCCTCCACGTCGCACGTTCGACGCGTGTCGTGGAAAAGCGCAGCGGACGGAACAGTTACTGCGGTAGAAATCCGCTCCGCCTGCCCGTGCACCATTCTGGGCCTGGCCCAACAATGCGTCACGCTTATGTGTGGCCCAGGCCCGAGGGCTCCTGTCAGTGTACAAAAGTAGGGGCTTTCCCTTTGTACCCCTTTACTTGTGCACGGGCAGTCGGAGCCACGCGCCATAGCCACACTTAGCAGGGCAAGGCAGGGAAGCCGGAGAGAAGCCAATGCCTGAGACAAAAAAGGCAACATCAAGACCAGAGACACCAAAAAGAAAGAGGGCGAGGTGGACCCCCCGGCAAGGCCCTTGCCGGGGCAGCCTCCGCGGCCCCGGCAAGAGCCATGCTGGGGTAACTTGCCCCACACCAACAGAGCGAACCACCCTTGAGCGCACGGGTTCCGACCCAATCGACCACGTTGGAACCAAGGATCGGGAGGCACCTCTGAGGTGGCGTGTAGATCTTTGTCAAGATCATAAACACTCAAGATCAGATGGGGACCAGAACACGGCAACCCTCGGCGGGATCCTAGCCGAGGGGATCCACAAGACCCCCGACAAGCGCCTTGCCGGGGACGACTGCAACGCCACGGCAAGACCCCGGCAAGACCCTTGCCAAGGACATCAGCGGGGCCACAGCCAAACCCGCATCAACCAAGACTCCACCGCCGTTCGCATGGAGCTACCAGCCCAACCAGCTGGGCAGGCACCTGCGTGGCAACATGCGGCTTCCAGGCCAACTCAGCAAGCTCCTACATGGTGGCACGCAGATCTTCGTGAAGGCTCCACCATCGCGCCACCTTAGCTGTCTGCCTTCCTACATGGCGCTGCATGCATCGCTGGCCTGGGCGCATGTCGAAGCAAGGCGAGGCGGCGACGGACGGGCCTCGCCCCCGCCCCCGATAAAGCTAAGGGACACCTAAGCAATGCATTAAATGCGTCTTGTCCTGTCATACGGGCGATAAGCTCGCGGCACTGTAGACCTTTCCACCTCCTGTGTGCCACTGTGGCAACCCCTTTCAACTAGAAAAGGAGGCCCATGGCATACTGGAGAAGGATTTGGCTCTTTGGAACCACGCAGCCCCCATAGCTAGTTCAAGAGCTCAAGAACACTCTAAAATACACACCAAAGCAGGACTAGGGTATTACGCATCCTCGCGGCCCGAACCTGGGTAAACGAACCGTGTCTGGCTCCTAATCCCGCTCTTCTCACAACCCCGCGCCTCGCCAACCATAGTAGGGATTCTTGTGATCCCATAGGTGTCGTTCATCCCTGACAGCTTGCTAAACAAACGGAGGGCACGCCCGCAATATCAATAAGTGAGGAGATGGCTGCTTGTCTGTGCACGTGCGCGTGAGAGACGGGTCAGGAGGCATGCACGAATGATGATGGAGGACGATATGGCTGTGGTAAGCAGACGTAACTACATAGGAATGTCAATCGCCCTTTGTTAGAGAAAGGAGCGACATAACTTGTGAGGTACATCGATCGATGGGTGGGGGGAATAGTTAAAGTCGATCTAGGTATATGTTGGGAGATCGAACGGTATACATGCATGTGTGTGTTAGAAGCAAAATGAGGCATGGGGAGAAGGATAGAGAGAGAGGGATGCATCTAGGAGGTGGTATGAGAGGCATACTGTATCGAGGGGGAAGGTGTGTGCGAGTACGAGATCGATGAAAAGAGTGGTGGGAGTGAGGCATGGACGGTGATAAGAGAAGAGGGGAAGCTTGTGTATGTGCTAGGCACACCTGGCTAGAGAGGCATATCGATGGATGTGTGCCGTAAACAAGGAGCTGGGGGGCCTCCACACACCGTGGGTGAACGACCTAAAGTGAAAAGACAAATTTGCGCGATGGAGCTAGAGAATGCTGAGGGAGTGTGAGAGGGGTGCGGGCGTGTGCATGCACGAGAGAAAGTTTGCACTAGCTACAAAGATAAGAGGATTGTGTGGGTGTAAAAGATGAATAGAGATCATACTTCACTATAAAAAGCGAATTCCGATATTTCAGAATTTATCATAGTGTTTTAAACCGAAGCATGTGTGAATATATATAACGGTGATACACATGGTGTGGTTATGAACATGTTATACTACATATACTATATTTTATCTCTACTCTTATTAAAAACGGAGTTGTTGATGATGGTGGGCCTGCCATCTTGCAATATAGGCCATCCGATTTATATCCGGCGGATAGGAAGGAAACTATGGCAATTTCGAAAAAGATACCCACACCCCTCTCCATATTTGCAAATTAGGCCCCTTGATCATGTTGATGTTCTGTGGAACGCATGGGCATCTTGCTAGTACTACGTATAATACATAGAACATTGATTATAATTTGGGCTAATGTGTGGCTTTTGCAGCTCAGGTCTAAATACTTGTCATAATGTAGGGGGCGGGGCACTATACTTTGTGTGATAAACACGGTGTACGTATGGAACATGGTTCAGATTATGAATATATAGTTAGTACATCAAATGTACTATTATTTGAATCAACATCAAGTGTATTCAAAAGATAGAATTCGAGTTCATGTAGTACACATAGTTCATATCTATCTCTATAGTAATCATGTGGTGTGTTATTAAGATAATACACGAATGATGGTTGAAGTTGGCAACAATCATGATTGTAGATTCTTACTGAAATAGAGAAATGAATTCAAATTTAGTTCGAATTGCAGCAGTAGTATAGACATTGGGAATGCACTAAAATGTTGGTATGAGTAGGTTACATGCATTATACAGCAAGTGAAAAAATTTAATTGGACATAACATGGATTCATACTCCCTCCTTCCATCTATATAGGGCGTAATGAGTTTTTTAAGACCGCCTTGCACTATTGACAAGATTAATAGTACATGACAGGCACAATGTGAAAATTATATCATTGAAAGAACCTTTCACAGACGAATTTAACGGTGTGCTTTGTCTAAGTTGCATGTCATATATTATTGCTCTAATATCTGGTCAGAGTTAGCATCGAAAAACGCATTAGGCCCTATATAGATGGAAGGAGGGAGTAGCTTTGAATAGCATTTGTATAGTAAAACGGGGCAAGACTCTCTCTTTGTGTGGTGTGAATAGTTTTATTTTTTTCGTTTTCTTTTTGGTTGAGGGAAGTGCGAATTGATTTGGTACGTACAAGTACAATATTACTACACGTTAGGCTTGTCCCTAAAATTCAACCCACGCCTTGTTATATCCCGAAAATTCAGCTATCATGCTCCCAAAACTAGCGCCTTCACAACCCGCGCCTTGCTATCCCGAAATTATAACTCGCGCGAAAACCGCCTCCAGCTGCCAAATCCCGACATGCGAAATCCCCCTTCTAACCCTGAGCCGAAAGGGCCGCTAGTTCAAATTGGTGAGGGGTACATTTGTAACACACCCTACATTTTGGACAAGCGCGTCCCTAAGTCATGGTTCACCCCCTCCCATCGCCCCCTTTTCGCCATTCGAAATCCCAGGCTGCCATAACCTCTCCGCTCCAGCCGCTAGACCCCACCCTGCTCTGTCCGCCACCTCACCGCTCCCCAGCCGGAGCTTCTTCCCCGACGACATCGTCCACCACAACAGCTCGACGTCCCTCGTCCACCTCCCCGGATGAGGATCCGTCGTCCATCTCGTCGTCCCACCGGTTCAGCCGCCCCGTCCTCCACCTCCAAGGAGCTGCTCCGACGATCGTCTCGTCTATCGCGGCTGCTCCATCCCCACAGCGTCGCCTTAACCTTCTCCACCGGAACCGCAGCATCCTCGCCGACTCCTCGGACGAAGCCGAAGCCTACTCGGCGCCACCGAAGAGGTTGTACACTCATCGCATCGCACCTTCTCCTTAACTCGACCTCCCGGCGCCGACGGTGCTCCATCCCGCACCCCCATGGAGCGGCTACCTTGAAGCCGGCGCCGCGGGCGACATCTCCACGACGGCTCTCCCCAGTGCGAGGCCCCTTCGGCGGCGGCGTCCATACCAGCCGGATCTATTGCTGGTGCTGCTTCGCGCTCGCTCGGTCGCTCACGCTGCTGCTGGTGTTCCGGCTCTCGCTCGATTGCTCGCTCACCCAGCTGCTGCTTCTCCGGCTCTCGCTCGCTCGCCCTGCTGCTACTGCTCTCCCCCTCGCTCGTGCAGCTGCTCTGCACCGATTTAGCTACACTTTAGTCGACTAAATCGAATTTTGGGTCAGTCGATTTTCAGGGGGTGGGGGGCGCTCGCCGGTGTTAATGAAGAACCACCCGCAGCGGGGACGGGGGCTCGCCGGAGAGGTACCCCACTATCTATCTTAGGTTTCAGGGTGGGGGCGGGGGGCCTAGAGGGCTGGTAGGAGCGGCGGGACGGTGGTGGACCGGCGGTGGGGAGTTGTTTCGGGGCGGCGAGGCGGTGCTGGGGCCGGCGGTTCGGCCGGTGGTGGCTAGCGGATCATGGGGGTGCAGGTTGAAGATGAACTGCAGGCCCTCCCTAAACTACATGTCATGTGCCTCTATGCTACCATTGCGTTCAGTTTCGACAATAACATTCAGATTCCATAGTAAATTTCAGTTTCGTCAGTTAAGTTTAGAGTCAGCAGTTTTTACCTCATCTGTTGTAGTCAGGTGGTTTTGGGTGATGTAAATTTTACATCATCTATTGGACTCCAAGTCAGGTCCAAATTAATGTTCAAACTTGAGTTCTAAATTAGTTGTGGGGCACATATCGAGGAAGCAATGAATAGTACCTCTGTCTAATATCTGGTTCACCTAGGTATGCCTATGTTGTTCATCTTGGGTGGGAAACAAATAGTAAAGCAATCATCATCTGTCTTTTTATTAAATTAAAGCAATCATCAGCCTGCTATCATTTCACCTAGGGTATGCCTACTTTCGACATCATATATGTCATCTTCTTAGTTTAGACATGTTCTGTAATGCCACAAGTTTAGTTTCTATATCATATATGGGAATTATGATGTCTCATGTGAAATGTGCAATGCCATCGTGTTTAACCAGGCATCATATATTTGAATGATATCTTGTCCATCCTTTTCTTCTTTACATTTCCATTTGTCAACAATGTTTGTACATTAAACTACTCTTCCTGTGAATCAGCCATTTGGGTGGGAGATGGAAAAATCTGGAGTGAAAACAAGGCCTTCAGAGCAGACAGTGCTACCTGTTGAAGCAGATCTCTTGTTGGGTCCCGATAGCTCCTCAGAGATGGATTCAGAGACAGATGACCAGTCCTATTCCCCCACCGAGGTGCATTCTCTAGCTTGGCACGGTTATACTGCTCATATCATGCATATGGTGTCTTGCATAGCATAGTTTAGACATCATATACACAATATTCAACACCATGTTCTTAGTTCAGACATCATATCGAATGCCCTCTGTTTAGCATATAAATCACATATGTGAATTAAATGATGCGATCCTGATTACTTAGATTACATGTAGGTGAATTATGTCATGCGGTCCTGTTTAGTTATTCATCATATCTTTGAATTATGTTATGCTATGCTATCCAGTTTAGATAGACATTATATATGTGCAATTATGTCATGCTATCTGTTTTAGTTAAACAATATACATGTGAACTATTTCATGCCCTCTTTTTTCAACACTATCTATTGCATCTGTCTCTCATACAATGTCTGTACATTCAACTATGTTTCCTATTTATCAGCCATTTGAATTGGAGCGGGTGATGCTAGTATCTAGCGGACTAAAAACACGGTCTTCAAATAAAGCAATGCTACCTCTTGGTGGAGATAGTACCACGGTTGTACATGCACGAGAACCAGCCCTACCACAGATAACCCAAACTCTCGCAGATTGTACCCCTACTGCGATGGACAGAGAACCAGCTTCACCCAATCTAAACCCAACCCCAGCAGATAGTAACCCAGTTCCTGTTGACACAGCACCATCTCCACCACAGAGCTCCCAAACAACAGCAGTTTGTAAGGCAGCTCCAGTGCCCAAAGGGCCAGTACTACCACGGCGAACCGCAACTCCACCAGTTAGTACGCCTATTCCTGTGGAGGCAGCACAACCAGCTAGTCGTAGTTCAGCATCTATCGCATATGATGTTGTTAAATCGTATGTGAGTATCTTCCCATCTTGGAAATATTGTACTGAAGATGAAGGAAAATGCTAGTTGCAGGTGTTTGTCCAGGAGTTATGTGTAAGTAATGTTATTCATCGCAATTACTTTGCTTTGTCCCATACATCCTACCTACATGATGGTTATAATACAGCAAATTTTCCCATTTTTCTCCATAGAGAAGGACCGATTTGGAAAATCAGGATGAGGTAACCTGTGCTAATACCTCTGCTATCTTCAAGAATGCTTGGTGGCAGTATCGGAGTTACCTAAAGAAAACGTACTTCACCGGCAAAGAAACTCATCAAATTCCCTTGCGTTCTCCTGAGACACATTTACTGGACGGTGACTGAGAACGCCTTGTTCTATACTGGTCCCAAAAAAATGTGGTAAGGTCTATGAGCTCATTTTCTATTTTTAAGTACTATATTCTTGCATCTAACTGTACTCTGTTCATGTAGAACAAGTGCCTAAACCTGAAGAACAACTGTTCTAATTTAAGATTCCATTGCTATCATAGTTCGAAAAAGCGCTAGGCGTTAATTGTGCGTTTTGCCACCGCCTTGCGCTTTACTGACCAAAGCGCATGCTTATGCGCAGTTATGCATAGATTAAGCGTAGTTATGCGCAATGCGTTTTGCCAACGCCTAGAGCCTAGGCGCGCTTAAGCGCTCGCTTAGGCGCGCCTTTTTTGACTATGATTGCTTTGCTCTTTTATCACTGTATTTACTCATACAAACTTATTTTTAAATTGAAGGATCCAACCGAAGCTCCAATGGCACAGCAGGTATTTTCACGCATGTTTCTATAACAGGTTTGCTCTTATCAATAGCTCTGTTGATTTCAATTTCAATTGTGTATACAGTTGACTTCTCATATCATGCACATTACTAGCATCGCAACAGAGCCAATAGTGTTGTTGTACATGTAGACCCGTGGTACCCATCTGAAATCTTGTTGTGCCACGTAGTTTCCCACGCTTTGTATTCTTTCACTGCTGCTTTGTCTTGAACTGATATGATTTGAACCGTGTCTCTATTTTGATTTGGCAAGACAATGCAGTGACCATAGGACATAGATATATGTTTGTTTGATGCTTTTATTATGTAGTAGTACTTGGCAATAGAATACTTGGTAGTTTAATCCTGTCCACCTTACTAATGAACTGGTTCACCGAAATGAGTTTCATATACTAGTACATGCTAAACCTGTCATGTGTCTGCTTCTTTCTTCTTTTAGAATGCCGATAGAATATTGGGGAAGAGTGCCTTATTAAGCAATGGTAAAGGAAGTAATGCAGATAAGGTTTAGGATAGTGACACATCCTTGTTGGTCTCCAACAAAGCTGATAAAATAGCTAAGGAAGACTATCTTGAAGACAGTGAGACAACCCCAAAGTACTGTCTTGGTTTAGTGTTCGAGTTACTGGCCACTACTGCTGGCACAAGCTATTCAAACTCACTGTCTGAATCTGTTCGGTTTCTTTAGTCTCAACTACAAGCTGAACGACATCGATCAGCTGTGTTGCGACAAGAAGTGGTGGGACTGCGGAAGTCCCTGGAGCATTCAGATGCATACTTTCTGGTGCAACAGCAAGCGTTGGAGGATTTTAGCGCTAAACAGGACAAAGCTAATAAGTTTGCTAAGCTTATTGCCAGCATGGTGGATACCCAGGATAACGTTTCTTCAGCTCTTCTGAAGTTGTTTCAGTTATGCTCTTGTTTTGCTGCCGCGTTTATTTGCACTGGTGGCCAATTTTGACGGCCAGTGTATGTAATATGCTGCTTTGTTCCCTATATTTGCACTGGTGGCGAAATTTGATGCCCAGTGGATGTAATATGTGTAATAGCGGTAATAGGCTAGCGTTAATTGCTTGCTTATTTATTTCCTTATTGTCTTGTTTAGTTGTTTGCTTGTAGTCACTGTAGTTCTTTCTCTGTGTTTTTCTAGTGGCCACAATAGCCTATTTTTGGTAACTAGGCCAAAATAATCATGGCAACAAACGGACTGTTGTAACCATGGGCCTCCTGCGGGGCGTATGATCCATGGGCCTTCTACGGGCCGTAGGATCCATTGGCCTTTTATACGAGCCGTAGGTTCCATGGGCCTTCTACCGGCCGTACGATCCATGGGCCTTCTACCGGCCATACGATCCATGGGCCTTCTACGTGCCGTAGGATCCATGGGCCTTCTACGGGGCGTATCATCATTTCACCAATCATGGGCCGTACTATTCGTGGACCATAGCGAGCCGTTAATAGGCCGTATTTGATAACTCTATGAAAACAGCCCAACGGTTTTTTTACATGAAAACGGCCCAACGTATTAACGGGCCATAAACGGGCCGATTGTAACGACGGGCTGAATTTGGCCCACAAGCAGAAAATGACAGTAACGGGCCGTAAGTAACCGAATGCTGGAAATGAGCCCAAGAATAACTGGGCCCTGAGAAGGCCAAAAGATAACTTGGGCTGGAAATGGCCCAATGGAATAATGGGCCGTTAATGGGTATAAAGTGATACACTGTTCATTATGGGCCAGTTTCACCACTGGCCGTAAATGGGCCAAAAGTTACGAAGGGCCTCATATGGGCCGAAAGACATCATGGGCCATACATGGGCCGGAAGTTAAAACGGGCTGGAATCATATTGGACGTCCCAGATGAAGCTACTGGGCCTAATTCAGCGAGGTTGTAACGGGCCCTGTGTTAGCGGGCTGTAAATGGGCTATATGCGAACATGCCGTTAATAGGCTTTCCGTCGGCTGACCCACCACCTTTTGACCAAGTCAAACGGGCCAGTCTTTTCACTGGAATGGGCCTCTGTTGGGCCGTGCCACGTGTCAACGTATCATAGGCGCCTTGGGTCCAATGAGTGGATGAATTCTGTCCCAACGGTGAGCCGACACGTGTTTCCTCCAGCCAATGATGATTTTACACGTGGAAAATCCCCATTGGTCAGGGCTGTTAACGGGTTATCGGATCCAAAACCGGACCCAATAGCTTAACGGCGTTCCGTTACGGTGGATGCCACGTGTCGGTCACCCTTGACGAAAGCACTTCTATGACGCGCGATTTATCGTCATGGAAGTGGACACTTCCGTGATGATAATTTTGGTAATGTCATGGAACACTTCTACGACAGCACAAATATGAGTATCTTGATTCTGTCATAAAATCGTCATGGATGTACATGCATGACACAAAACGCGACCTACTGTGACAAACACGTATCATCACGGAAGTGTATTTTTTGTAGTGCTAACACCCATGGAGCTTTGGTGTTGATCATGTTTTGCTCGTGGAAGAGGCTTAGTCAACGGGTCTGCAACATTCAGATCCGTGTGTATCTTGCAAATCTCTGTGTCCCCTTCCGACACTTGATGGCGGATGGAACTGAAGCGTTTCTTGATGTGCTTGGTTCTCTTGTGAAATTTGGATTCCTTTGCCAAGGCAATTGCACCAGTATTGTCACAAAAGATTCTCATTGGACCCGATGCACTAGGTATGGCACCTAGATTGGATATGAATTCCTTCATCCAAACTCCTTCATTTGCTGCTTCCGAAGCAGCAATGTACTCCGCTTCACACGTAGATCCTGCCACGACGCTCTGCTTGGAACTGCACCAACTGACAGCTCCTCCACTCAATAAAAATACGTATCCGGTTTGTGACTTAGAGTCATCCGGATCAGTGTCAAAGCTTGCATCGATGTAACCGTTTATGACGAGCTCTTTTTCACCTCCATGAACGAGAAACGGATCCTTAGTCCTTTTCAGGTATTTCAGGATGTTATTGACCGCTGTCCAGTGCTCCACATTGGGATTACTTTGGTACCTCCCTGCTATGCTTATAGCAAGACATACATCAGGTCTGGTACACATCATTGCATACATGATAGAACCTATGGCTTAAGCATAGGGAATGACTTTCATTTTCTCTCTGTCTTCTGCGGTGGTCGGGCTTTGAGTCTGACTCAACTTCACACCTTGTAACACAGGCAAGAACCCTTTCTTTGACTGATCCATTTTGAACTTCTTCAAAACTTTATCAAGGTATGCGCTTTGTGAAAGTTCAATTAAGCGTCCTGATCTATCACTATAGATCTTGATGCCCAGTATGTAAGCAGCTTCTCCTAGGTCTTTCATAGAAAAACCCTTATTCATGTATCCCTTTATGTCATCTACATATAAGATCAGAAATGCTACAGAGCTCCCACTCACTTTCTTGTAAATACAGGCTTCTCCAAAAGTCTGTATAAAACCATATGCTTTGATCACACTATCAAAGCGTTTATTCCAACTCCGAGAGGCTTGCACCAGTCCATAAATGGATCACTGGATCTTGCACACTTTGCTAGCACCCCTAGGATCAACAAAACCTTCCGGTTGCATCATATACAACTCTTCTTCTGGAAATCCATTCAGGAATGCCGTTTTGACATCCATTTCCAAAATTTCATAATCATAAAATGCAGGAATTGCTAACATGGTTCGGATAGACTTAAGCATCGCTACGGGTGAGAAAGTCTCATCGTAGTCAACTCCTTGAACTTGTCAAAAACCTTTCGCAACAAGTCGAGCTTTGTAAACAGTAACATTACCATCTGCGTCGGTCTTCTTCTTAAAGATCCATATATTTTCTATGGCTTGCCGATCATCGGGCAACTCCACAAAAGTCCACACTTTGTTCTCATACATGCATCCCATCTCAGATTTCATGGCCTCAAGCCATTTCGCGGTATCTGGGCTCATCATCGCTTCCTCATAGTTCGTAGGTTCATCATGGTCTAGTAACATGACTTCCAGAATAGAAGTATCGTACCACTCTGGTGCGGATCTTACTGTGGAAGACCTACGAGGTTCGGTGGCAACTTGATCTCAAGCTTCATGATCATCATCATAAGCTTCCTCACTAATTGCTGCAAGAATCACTGGAACTGATTTCTGTGACGTACTACTTTCCAATAAGGGAGAAGGTACAGTTACCTCATGAAGTTCTACTTTCCTCCCACTTCTTTCGAGAGAAACTCCTTCTCTAGAAAGGATCCATTCTTAGCAGCAAAGATTTTGCCTTCAGATCTCTGATACAAGGTGTACCCAACAGTTTCCTTTGGGTATCGTATGAAAACACACTTCTCCGATTTGGGTTCGAGCTTATCAGGTTGAAGCTTTTTCACATAAGAATCGCAACCCCAAACTTTAAGAAACGGCAACTTTGGTTTCTTGCCAAACCACAGTTCATAAGGCGTCGTCTCGACCGATTTTGATGGTGCCCTATTTAAAGTGAATGCAGCCGTCTCTAAAGCATAACCCCAAAATGATAGCGGTAAATCAGTAAGAGACATCATAGATCGCACCATATCTAATAAAGTACGGTTACAACATTTGGACACACCATTTCGCTGTGGTGTTCTAGGTGGCGTTAATTGCGAAACTATCCCATGTTGTTTCAAATGAAGACCAAACTCGTAACTCAAATATTCTCCTCCGTGATCAGGTCATAGAAACTTTATGTCGTGGTATTCTCACGGGAGGGGTGCAATACGACAAATGCCACAGGGTGGCTTAGTGTGAGTGCAAGACCGCTGCTGGAATATCCGGGGACGGGTATGCAAGTAGCACGCACTAGTTTACCCAGGTTCGGGGCTCTTCAGAGAGATAATACCCCTACTCCTGCATGTCTGGATATATATGTGGGGTGTACATCGGGCAGTACATAGTGTCCTGGAGCTGTATCTGGGATCAGTGCCACACACATCTGATCTCGTATATATGAGAGTGTGTGGCGTGGCTGGCCGTGGCTCTTGTGGCCGAATGAGTATGTGTGCTCATACGTGTGTGGATGGATGGGTGCTTGCTAGCATGCTTATATAGGCTTGGGGGTAGCTTAGGATTTAAGCTAGGTAGTGCCATGGGACAAGTGGGCATGGGGAACCATGCCCATGATGGTGTGGACGTGATGTGCATGCCTCCTTTGTCCTGGTGCACTTTATAAAACAGTGCCCAAGGACAGATACATTGTATGTAACACCCACGATGCGGCTATATCTCCCACGTGTCGAGGCACGACTTAGAGGCATAACCGCATAGTGGTTTTGTCGCAAGAAGGGTCATCTTCACACAATCCCAGGTAATGAACAAGAATGGGATAAAGAGTTGGCTTACAATCGCCACTTCACACAATAGATAAATATCATCATACATCATCCAAAATACAATCATATAGACCGACTACGGTCAAAATCCAGATGAAAATAAGACAACCCCAAATGCTAGATCCCCGATCGTCCCAACTGGGCTCCACTACTGATCATCAGGAAAAGACACATAGTAACGACCACGTTCCTCGTCGAACTCCCACTTGAGATCAATGCCATCATCAGCACTGGCATTGTCGGCACCTGCAACTGTTTTGGTAGAATCTGTGAGTCACGGGGACTCAGCAATCTCACACCCGCGAGATCAAGACTATTTAAGCTTGTAGGAAAAGATGGTGCAAAGGGGTGGAGCTGCAGCGGCAAAAGCATATATGGTGCCTAACATGCGCAAATGAGAGCGAGAAGAGAAGCAACGGAACAGACGTCATCTAGCAATGACCAAGAAGTGATCCTGAACATCTACTTACGTCATTCATAACATAGACCGTGTTCACTTCCCGGACTCCGCCGAGAAGAGACCATCACGGCTACACACGCAGTTGATGTATTTTTAATTGGGTCAAGTGACAAGTTATCTACAACCGGACATTAACAAATTCCCATCTGCCTCATAACCGCGGGCACGGCTTTCGAAAGATAATACCCTGCAGGGGGTGTCCCAAGTTAGCCCATCATAAGCTCTCACGGTCAACGAAGGATAAACCTTCTCCCGGAAAGACCCGATCAGTCTCGGAATCCCGGTTTACAAGACATCTCGACAATGGTAAAACAAGACCAGCAAAGCCGCCCGAATGTGCCGACAAATCCCGATAGGAGCTGCACATATCTCGTTCTCAGGGCACACCGGATAAGTCAAGCTACGAGTAAAACCAGACCTCGAGTTTCCCCGAGGTGGCCCCGCGGGCTGCTAGGTTCGGACCAACACTCGAAGGAGCACTGGCCCTGGGGGGGTTAAAATAAGATGGCCCTCGGGCTCGCGAAAACCCGGGGGAAAGGGCTTAGGCGGCAAAGAGTAAAACCAAAGTTGGGCCTTGCTGGAGGAGTCTTATTCAAAGCAAACTGTCAAGGGGGTCCCATAAATCACCCGACCGCGTAAGGAACGCAAACTCAAGGAACATAATCCCGGTATAACAGTAACTAGGGCGGCAAGAGTGGAACAAAACACCAGGCATAAGGCCGAGCCTTCCACCCTTTACCAAAATATATAGATGCATTAGTTAAATAAGAGATATTGTGATATCCCAACATATCCATGTTCCGACATGGAACAAACTTCAGCTTCACCTGCAACTAGCAACGCTATAAGAGGGCTGAGCAAAAGCGGTAACTTAGCCAAACAACGGTTTGCTAGGAAAGGATGGTTAGGGCTGACATGGCTAAAATGGGAGACATGATATAGCAAGTGATAGGTAGCGGAGCATGGCAATAGAGCGAACAACTAGCATAGCAAAGATAGAAGTGATTTCGAGGGGTGGTCATCTTGCCTGCAAGATTCTCAGAGTTGTCGAAAGCTTGATCCTCGTAAGCGTACTCGACAGGTTCCTCGTTCACGAACTCGTCTCCCGGCTCTACCCAAGACAAGAACACAAGCAAACGGAACCACAATCAACAACGAGAAATGCACAAGCAACATGATGCAAAACATGTATGATATGCAAGATATGATATGCGATGCATATGCGTGCTCCGGAAGAAAAATGATGAACATGGCAGTAACTTGGAAAACCAGGCATGCCACTGGAAAGATGAGATGATTTCGGTCGAAATCGATATAAAGATCACCGGAATCGGATGCACGGTTGGCAAATGGCAAGCAAAACAAAAATGACACTAATCTGCGATAAACAGCAAGATAGCACTTAAAATGCAACAAGCAACAATGCTGCGGCACCCCAACATAGCAACAAAGCACATGGCAGTAATCTAAAGGAGATGCTTGACAAAAGATGAACACTGAGCTACAGCTGGTTCACAACATATCAAGCTCAAACAAGCATGGCACAAAAGATTACAGGTTCACAGACTTGGTGAAAAACTGGACATGGCAGAAAGCAGCATCAGGTAGCAATGTTCAGAGCACGAAATCAACATGCTACAGGAACTTAACATAGCAAAACAAGGCATGGTAGTGTTGTACCAAATGCAGATGACAAAAGTCCCTTACTGACCATAAGCCAAAAAGGACCAGAAAATATGATGGCAAGCATGTAAACATAGCAAGTTTCGTTAACAGGTTTCAGACTTGGCAGAAAACAGAGCATGGCAGAAATAATAATATGTAGGCCTCTTTGTGAGCTTGATGCACTCACTACAGGCAATTCACTACAAACCAAGCACACCTAAAGCAAGATGGCATGTTTATGAAGCTATCCATGGCAAGAACAATAGCATAGCATCTATGGGTCAACTACAATAAGCTTGGGAAAATTGCACATCATGTTAAAAATCTTCCAGAAATATTTTATAGCAAAAGTAGAGCAAGATTGAGTCATGCTATGCACTCCATAATTGCAAACAATTGCAGGGATGGATCAACTACAACTATAGCTACAAAACATCGTTACTGAATATCTCCAAAATAGGCATGGATCTCTCTGTAGTATCAAGTTTACATGGCAACAAAATTACAGCAGACAAGGACAGAAATCACCGTCCCTGAAATCAGAAATATTACGGGGCCTACTTTGCATGCTTGTGCTAGTCACCACAGAGATCACAAAAATACATGGACTACACCACTGGAAAGATGGCATGGCATACTTCAAAACACATGTAGAGCTCATGCTCAAACGATGCACAGATTTAATGATACAAAAATGAGAAATCTCGAAGTTCTGTCAAGAACCAGAGAATAACAGCAACTAGCCCTCTTCCAACAGAGATTTGGGCATCAAGATGACCTCTAATGAACATGGTGCAATTGAACAAAATTAAGAGCACCACGATACGAAAAATTTGACATATTATACGCGCGAATCGGAGCTACTTGCACGGAGTTATGGAGCTATGAACAGAGGCATATGCAGTAGAATTTCCAACACTTAGAGAAAAAAAGGTGGGGCGAGAAGAGGTCAACGCACGCGAGATCTGGATCGGCCGGGTCCCGTGCTCGAGCTGCCGACGACGGCAGCGATGGGGACCGACGACGGCGGCGCCCGGAGCCGGCGGGAGAGGGGAGGCGCGGCGCCTCGGGCGGCGGGGCACGGCGCGGCGCCGACGACGGCCGGAGGCGTGGGCGGCGGCGATGCCCGCGGCGGTGGCGGCGCGGAGCACGGCGGCGGAGGCGCGGACGCGGAGGAGGCGGCAGGCGCGGGGCGCGGGGCGGCGGTGCGGGCCGTCGGGCCCGCGGCGGGCCTGCGGGCCGGCGCGGTGGCGGCGGCGGGGCTGATGACGTGGCGGCGCGCGATTCGTCGCGGCCGTCGGTGGAGATATGTCCGGCCCCGGGCGGACGTGTCCGGCGGTGCGGAGGAGCGGGTTAGGGTTTGATCTGCGCGTGTATTTCGGGATGCCCACATATTTATAGGTAGAGGGAGCTAGGAGGCTCCAAATGAGGTGCGGTTTTCGCCCACACGATCGTGATCGAACGACCTAGAGCATGGAAGAGAGTTTGGTGGGTTTTGGGCTGGTTTTGGAGGGGGGTTTTGCTGGACACTCAAATGGACTTTGCGGATGCCCGGTTAACCGTTGGAGTACCAAACGACCTCGGAATGGAACGAAACTTGACCGGTAGTCTCCGGGTGGTATATTAAGGCCACTTGACAAGCCTCAGTCCATTCCGAGAAAGTTTGACACACGCACACGAAAGAAAACAAGAGGGGTGCACCGGAGGAGATAGGAGTGCCGGATTGCAAAACGGACAACGGGGAAAATGCTCGGATGCATGAGACGAACACGTATGCAAATGCAATGCACATGATGACATGATATGAAAATGCATGACATGACAAAATACAAAACGAAAGACAAAACCCGACAACGGAGGGAAAATCATAACACATAGCCGAAATGGCAAGAGTTGGAGTTACAAATATGGCAAGTTACATGCGGGGTGTTACATTGTAGAAGATGTCGCCGCTACTATTCATCAACAGTGCCGGGTATGGCCGTCTCGTCGGTGTCGGCGGTTGACTTCGGGTAGCTGGCCGTTGGCGCAGTCAGCAGCCGGCTGGCGGAGCAGTCGGACGGGGAGCAGGCCGGGTGGCGAGTCGGTCCGGGCTGTCGGACAGGGGGCCGCCTGAGCGGCCTGAGCAGTCGGACTGAGGGGCTTCGCTAGCCCCGATGTCTTGAAATATAGTCTTGCCGTTTTCGGGGTACCCATTGTCAATTACCCTGACAGTAGCCCCCGAGCCTCCGGGCAACTTGGCGAAGCTGGGCGGAGGTTTTTGAGCGGGTGTTGATGTAGAAGATGTCGATGACGGATGGCTGCGGACCACAGCCGGTACGGCTTGCTTCCGGCAAGGGCGCGCAAGCGCACCCGCTGGGTGTAGCCTCCGAGCGAGGAGAGGGGGTTCCCCACAGAAATGATCATGCAAAAAGACAAAGTTAGTCTATGCAGATATATCAATGATTGCTTTTAGCGTTGCAAGTTTTATGCGGAGGGTGCCGACTCGGTTTCGTCTGAGCCCTCTTAATCTTTTTCGTGTTCCCTCCGCTTTTTGGCTTCTGCTCTCGCTTGCCGGACAACCGCTCTGCGGTCTGTGGCTGAGATTGGGCCGCGAAGTGGAGTGTACAGTACTCAGACTCCGGGAGCAGATTCGACCGAGCAGATACTCGTAAAGGAAACGGCCGGGTCGCCCAAACCGTTTTTGTTCCCAGACGTTTATTCGCGTGGGTGGCCTCCAGCGCTCACTCTTGCTAGCCGGACAGCCGCTCTGCGGTCTGTGACTAAGAGTGGGCCTTTGGTACTGCGCACGCTACTAAGCCGTCTGCGGGAACTAACGCCTCAGGCCAAGCGGCCAGCCCTCGGGCCAACTCTGGCTGGCGCCGGGGCAAACAGTGATGCAGATGTAATAAAAGCAGAGGTGGTCCCCAAGCGTCGCTTGGGGTTATCCGTGTTTTCGTGGTGCAAAAATAAGCGGGTGAGGAGCTCACTGTCATGCCCAATATGCGATACTATCCTAAAGAGACTCGAAGGTCCCACCAAGGATAGAACCGCATATTGATATGCTTTTGCAAGGTGGATATCATTACATCAACATTACATAATAGATGCGGATACATACAAGACATACCAATGCCGCAAGAATACATCAATACAACATACATAAGATCAACATCCGACTACGGATGAAACACAAACAGAAGCTCAAACGACATCCACCCTGCTAGCCCAGGCTGCCGACCTGGAACCTATTCCCTGATCGAAGAAGAAGCAGAAGAAGAACTCCAAAACAAGTAACATCGCTCTCGCGTCATGATCATCGCAAAAGCTGTACCTACAACTATTGTTGTAGTAATCTGTGAGCCACGAGGACTCAGCAATCCCATTACCATTGGTATCAAGACTAGCAAAGCTTAATGGGAAAGGAAAGGATAGAGTGGTGAGGTTGCAGCAGCGACTAAGCATATATGGTGGCTAACATATGCAAATAAGAGTGAGAAGAGAAGCAACGGAATAGTCGTGAAGCTAGCAATGATCAAGAAGTGATCCTGAACTCCTACTTACGTCAAACATAACACAAAAACCGTGTTCACTTCCCGGACTCCATCGAAAAGAGACCATCACGGTTACACACGCGGTTGATGCATTTTAATTAAGTCAAGTGTCAAGTTCTCTACAACCGGACATTAACAAATTCCCATCTGCCACATAACCGCGGGCACGGCTCTCGAAAGTTTATACCTTGCAGGGGTGTCCCAACTTAGCCCATTATAAGCTCTCACGGTCAAACGAAGGATATTCCTTCTCCCGGGAAGACCCGATCAGTCTCGGAATCCCGGTTTACAAGACATTTCAACAATGGTAAAACAAGACCAGCAAGACCGCCCGGATGTGCAGACAAATCTCGATAGGAGCTGCACATATCTCGTTCTCAGGGCACACCGTATGAGCCAGACGTCGGGTTGGCATAAACCCTGGTTGGCCAAGGGGCGCCGGACATTGCTCGGTTTGGACCAGCACTTGGAGAAGCACTGGCCCAGGGGGGGTTAAAATAAAGATGACCCTCGGGAGCGCGACTCCTAAGGGAAAAGAAATAGGTGATAGGAAAATGGTAAAACCAAGGTTGGGCCTTGCTGGAGGAGTTTTATTCAAAGCGAACTGTCAAGGGGTCCCCATAACACCCAAGCGCGTAAGGAACAAAAAATCAAGGAACATAACACCGGTATGACGGAAACTAGGGCGGCAAGAGTGGAACAAAACACCAGGCATAAGAACGAGCCTTCCACCCTTTACCAAGTATATAGATGCATTAATAAAATAGGAGATATTGTGATATCCCAACAAAGTTCATGATATCCATGTTCCAACATGGAACAAACTTCATCTTCACCTGCAACTAGCAACGCTATAAGAGGGGCTAAGCAAAAGCGGTAACATAGCCAAACAACGGTTTGATAGGAAGGGTGAAGAGGTTAGAGGCTGACATGGTAATTTGGGAGGCTTGAAGAGCAAGTGAGACGTAGCGCAGCATAGCGATAGAACGAAGAAACAAGCATAGCAATGATAGTAATGAGATCCAAGGTGACGGTCATCTTGCCTGAAATCCCGCTAGGAAGAAGAACATGTCCATGAAGAAGACGAAGCCACGAAGACGAACCAAGCGTAGACGAACGAATCCTCACGATTGCAACGAAACAGGAACTATCGAGAAGAAGCACAACCGGAAAGAAGCAAACAACATGGTAAACACAAAACACATAAACATGACATGATGCACAACCAAGCATGATGCATGACAAAGGCTACATGCAGCTACTCATGGCAAGAGATGATGCGTACAAGAGCAACACATGAAAGCAAGTTTAAATGAGACCGGAAACAACATATAACAAATCCGGTAAGTCCTCATATGCAAGTTTCGAAATTGGTCCAGATCAGAATAATCCTTAAGTTCAAGTTATTAAACAGCAAGTTAAGATGCACCAAGATGATCTACACGAAATTGTAGTCAAGTTTCATATAAAGTTCATTTAGTTCGGAGCTACGGCCTAGAAGATATGAGCAAAACAAGTCAAACATGGCATTGATGCAAAATGCATCCAAACACCAAGCAAACACCTCAAAACAAGGATTCAACATCATAATATGAAACTACATGCAAAACTAAGCAAGTTTCATATAGAGCATGCTCAAAACGGAGCAACGGTGCAACACATACACTCCAAACAAGATATAACAACAATCTGTCTAAAACAGCAACGAGGCATCTTGCAAGCATCAAAACAACATGCTACAGCACCCCAACATGAGAGAAAAAGGCATGGAGGTGATTTACAAATGAAGCTTAACAAAATATGAACACTGAGCTAATCTCCAGAAACCACTAGAACATGCTCAAAAGGACATGGCAAGATTGCAAATAATAACAGTTTCACAGACTTGGCAGAAAATCACTGGGCGTGGCATAAATAACATCAGGTTACAACGTTTAGAGTTATCAAACGACATGTTAGAGCAAGCTATCATGGCAAACTAGAGTATGGAATGCTAATACTAAAGGCAAAGAACAAAACTCCCTTAATGAACTAATTCCAAAGATCAACAGAAAACATGGTACCATCCATGCAAACATGGCAAGTGATATGACAGATTCAGAGAGAAAATAAGTTCATGGCAGAAAGATTGATAAGTAGGCATGTTGGTGAGCTTGTACCACTCACCACATAGCAGTTCATGGCATGTGAAGTCAACCAACAGTAAGAAGATACACTTATGGAGCTAAGCATGGCAATAGCATAGCCATAGGGTGTATGGATCACTAGCAAAACACATGGCAACACTGAACTTAATGTTAACAGGCTGACAGCAACATTATTTAGCAAAATTGGAGCAAGATTACAACAAGCTACAGCAGGCTATAAATACAACCCAAGGCATGGATGCATAGAGCATAACATTTATAACAAAACATCCTCAGTGAACATCTCCAGATTATGCATAGAACTCATGGTAGCAGCATGGAAACATAGCAACAAAATATAACAGACTCGGACTTGGCAGAAATGACCAAATCACAGAAATCACAAACATCATCGAGCCTACTTTGCATGCTTGTGCTAGTCACCACATATATCCAAAAAATACAAGACAGGCACCTCTGTCAAGACGGCATGATGTAGTTCAAAACTCATGTAGATATCAAGCTCATAGGATGCACACGAAAAATGCAATGAAAAGACAAATCACCAAGTTCTGATAACAGACAGCCATTAACATCATATAGCACTCTTGCAACGATGATTAGGGAATCACAATTAACTCATACAAGCATGCCACAATGGAATGAAATGAAGAGCATCATATGGTGAACATTCACATGTATCATGCACGCAACACGGAGCAATGAGCATAAAGCTATGACAGGTCAAAGTATGCAACATATTTTGAGTTTTTGGGGACTCGGACAAAAATTTAGACCTCGCGGAATCGGGATGGAGCGGTGCGGGAACGACGAGATCCGGGACGGGGAGGCCGTGTGGATGCGGGGATGGGTGGATCTCATCCATCTTCCCGGATCCGGCGCCGGCGAGAGCTCCGGCGAGCTCTCCAGCGAGGGGGAGGCCGGCGAGGGGCGCGGGACGGCAGAGGAGGTCGGGGACGGCGCGGGGCTCCGGTGAGCTCCGGCGGCCGCAGGCGAGGAGAAGCCGGGCGGCGCGCCAGATCAGCGGCGGACAGGGCGGAGGAGCTCGCCGGTGGGGTCGGGGAAGCCAGACGGCGGGGCGGCGGCGACCGGACGGCGCGAGGGCGGCGGAAGACGGCGAGGCGATGGCCGGCGGCGGGAGGCGCCGGCGACGACGGAGCTCCGGTTGCGGGGCACGGGATCCGGCGGCGAGGCGCTCGGGCGAGGCACGGGGCGCGTCGACCGGCGAAGACGGGCCTGGCGCGGCCCGGTTCGGCCCGGGGCGGGCCGGATCTGGGCCCCGGGTGGCCGGCGCTGTGGGAGGCGGCTGGAGAGGCGCGGGGCGCCATGTGGCGGCGCGCTAGTGGCTTGGGGGCGGCGGAGCTGAGGTGGAGGCGGGGGATTGGCCGGGGTGAGGTGGCGGTGGTCGTGTCCGGCGCCGATCGGACACGTCCGACGGCGCGAAGGAGCGGGGCTAGGGTTTGGACCCGAAAATGGAGGGGGCGTTTTTATAGGTAGAGGGAGCTACGGGAGTCCAAATGGGGTGCGGTTTTTGCCCACATGATCACGATCGAACGGCGGAGAGCATGGAGGGGGTTTGGATGGGCTAGTGGGCTGTGGTGGAGGGGTGCTGGGCTGCAAAGAGATAGGGGTTTCAGGCTACGCGGTTAACCGTTGGGGCATCAAACGACCTCCAAATGGAACGAAATTTGACGGGCGGTCTACCGGTGATTAACAGGGCCACTCGGCAAATCTCGGCCCATTCCGAGAATGTTTTTCTCCCGCTCACGAAACAAGGTCTGAGAGGGGCGATGGGTGCATGCGAGAGTGTCGGAACGCGAAACGGACAACAGAGAGAAATAGCGGAACCCGAACGAATGCAAGTTTTGAAAAGCATGCGGATGAAATGCAGATGATGACATGGCAAAATGCAACACGCAAGCAAATGACATGGCAACAACGATGAATAACTGGAAGACACCTGGCGCATCGAATCCGGGGCGTTACACTCACATTGTTTTTCGTGTAGGCGAGGCAGAGTTTCCCGAAGACAGCCGGCGCGGCTCGGCGCTCGCGGAGCGTGCTGGCGCACCCGCTGGGTGTAGCCCTCGAGCCTCCGGGTGCTCGAGGAGGGTGAGGGAGTCCTGGATTAAGGGGTCCTCGGACGGCCGGACTATTAACATGGGCCGGACTGTTGGGCTATGAAGATACAAGACAGAAGACTTCTTCCTGTGTCCGGATGGGACTGTCCTTTGCGTGGAGGGCAAGCTTGGCGATTCGGATATGTAGATTCCTTTCTCTGTAACCGACTTTGTACAACCCTAGTCCCCTCCGGTGTCTATATAAACCGGAGGGTTTAGTCCATAGGGCAGATTTATAATCATATAGGCTAGGCTTCTAGGGTTTAGCCATTACGATCTCATGGTAGATCCACTCTTGTAATACTCATATTCATAAAGATCAATCAAGTAGGAAGTAGGGTATTACCTCCATAGAGGGGCCCGAAATTGGGTAAACATCGTGTCCCCCGTCTCCTGTTACCATCGACCTTAGACGCACAGTTCGGGACCCCCTACCCGAGATCCGCCGGTTTTGACACCGACATTGGTGCTTTCATTGAGAGTTTTACCGTGTCATCATTGAAAGGTTCGATGGCTCCATCAATCATCTACAACAACGCGGTCCAGGGGAGATTTTCCTCCCTAGACAGATCTTCGTATTCGGTGGCTTCGCACCGCGGGCCAACTTGCTTGGCCATCTAGAGCAGATCGATAGCTACGCCCCTGGCCACTAGGTCAGGTTTGGAAGCTTGAATTACGTCGCCAATATCCGCGGAGACTTGATCTTCTACGGATTCGAGCCAATGACGGCCGCTCCCTGCCACTACGACGAACATGACCTAAATCTATCGTCGGATCGTGCTCAGGAGATAGTGCCTATAACCGCTCTGGCCCTAGATCCGGGGCAGATTGCGCCATCCGAGGGCGGGACGCTTAACCCCGCCACGGAAACCGCAGTCTCAGCAGTGCTGGAGCCGCACATAGGTCCAACCTCGAGTGGGGCCTGGGTCATCGAAACCTCGGATTCATCTCCGGCCGTGAGTTCTGAACCGCGTGTGTCGGCATCCTGGACTTGGGGCTATCCAGTCCTGCCTGCCTGCGGCCCACCCCGTGGCTCCATCGACGGGCTGGTACGGCCCAACTTCTACACCAACACAGCAAGACCCTCGCGAGGGGCCAAGCCTCGCGAGGCGGACGACTCCAAGACCCCTGAAGGAGTTAGCCTCCTCAGGAGGGCTCCTGAGGGCGGAGAGTTCTATGCAGCTACCTCATGAGGCAGAGCTGACTTGAGCCATGACGACCAAGGCCAGGCGGGCGCCAGGCGGGTGCAGAGCGCATGTTTCCTCTTCGGTGCAAGGGAGGCAAGCCACAGGTGCGGAGTCCCGAGGAATCAACCAAAGGTTTCTATTCTGGTGCAACGGGACCAAGACTGCAAGGATGGCAGGATGGAGGTCATCACCGAGCCCACCGCAGCATCACGACCAGAGGCTTTTCACAGGCGAAGACTACTTTTGTCAGGATAGACTATACTACTTATCCCCTTTCAAATCCCGCCATTGTGGAATCCCTTCCAGCTCCTATTTGGGAAGAGGACCAAGGCCACTATATATAGGACTTAGCCACCACCATAGTAGGGGAGAGAGATCACTTTCAACCCCGAGGACCACACCAGTTCAAGAACACCTCACCTCCTAAGGCTTGTTCATCCTTGTACTAGTTCATCCATAGCCCCTCGAGGCAATCCACCACACCACACTGGATTAGGGTATTAAACCACAACGGTAGCCCGAACCAGTATAAATCTCTTTGTCTTTGTGTCTCTGTGAGCTCTACGCGCTAGGCTAGGGAGGATCGCGAGTAGGCAGGCTGGGCAAGTTGAGATCTCCGCACGCACCCCAGAGCTTGAACCTCTCAAGGGTTGCCGGATCCCGAAATACCACATTTGGCGCGCCAGGTAGGGGTGCGTCGGATCCTCTCTTCCGTCGTTCGATCCGTCTCCGCTCCGACATCTCCATGGCCGACGCGCGCAGTGCTTGTGTTGATGGTCGGGCTGCAGTCCCCGCCCGCGTCGCTCAGACGGCTCCGGCGGGTGACGGCTGCGCCCGCCGTGATCCTTCTCCGGTGGCCAACGCCGCCACGGGCCCTGCCGGCCACGAGCAGCAAGCTTCATCGTTGCATCCTTCGGTGCGCCATGACGGCCGCACCGCCACTCCGTCACTAACCCAAGCAGCTTCGTCATCCCACGCGCGCCGCGGCCAGGTGGACGCGTAGGCCGCTCTGCTCACGGCGTGGGAGCTCCTTCGCTACCGTCCCGTGGGTGATCTCTATGAGGAGTGGCTCGAGCGTATCGCCGGGATGATTAGCGTCGCGCACGGGGGCTCCGACGGGCCGGCTCGCTCGCTGCCTCAACAACTACCTGCAGCGGGCGACGTCGCGCATGGGGCTCCTCCCCTGCCTCCGGCCCGCGCCATCATCGAGCCAAGGCGTATGGCTCCACGGCGCGACCCACAACGCCCGGCGCCGGCTCAGGATGACGTGAGCTGCCAGGTGGTTCAACGTCCCCAAGGAGAAGCGCACGTGCTTCCAGCACCCCAGCACCAGGCTCGCGAGCCGCCAAAGGAGGTGGCGGTGCGCGTGCACCAGGACCACGTTTGTAACACCCCGCATGTAACTTGCCATATTTGTAACTCCGACTCTTGCCATTTCCGGCTATGTGATATGTTTTTCCCTCCGTTGTCGGGTTTTGTCTTTCGTTTTGTATTTTGTCATGTCATGCATTTTCATATCATGTCATCATGCGCATTACTTTTGCATATGTGTTCGTCTCATGCATCCGAGCATTTTCCCCGTTGTCCATTTTCCAATCCGACGCTCCTATCGCCTCCGGTGCACCCCTCTAGTTTTCTTTCGTGTGCGTGTGTCAAACTTTCTCGGAATGGACCAAGGCTTCTCAAGTGGTCTTAATATACCACCCGGAGACTACCGGTCAAGTTTCGTTCCATTCGGAGGTCGTTTGGTACTCCATCGGTTAACCGGGCCTCCGCAATGTCCATTTGAGTATCCAGCAAAAACTCCCTTCAAAACCAGCCCAAAGCCCACCAAACTCTCTTCCATGCTCTAGGTCGTTCGATCACGATCGTGTGGGCGAAAACCGCACCTCATTTGAAGTCTCCTAGCTCCCTCTACCTATAAATGAGTGGGCATCCCGAAAAACGGAATAGCAGTCTAACCCTAGCAAAAATCCCTCGCGCCGCCGGACAGCGTCCGCCCGCGCCGGACACGTCCGCCCGCGCCGGCGGATGAATCGCCCGTCGCCACGTCACTCCGCCGCCGCCCGGACCCCGCTGGCCCGTCAGGCCCGCGCGCCGGCCCTCCGGCCCGTCTCCTCCGCCGCCGCCTCGCCTCCCCGCCGGGCGCCGCCGCCGCCATCACCGCTGGGCACCGCCGCCATCACCGCCGCCACCGCGCCTTGGGCTCCCGCCGCCGCCCGCAGGCCCGCCGGCGCCGCCCCCGCCGGCGGCCCCCCTCCTCCGGCGCCTCCTCTCCTTCCCACGGCCGCCGCCACCGCCTCCTTTCCTCCTCCCGCCGGCGACGAGCTCGGGCTCGAGCAAGTCCCCTCGATCCGATCTGGTACAGCTCACCCCCGTTGACTTTCCTAGCCTTCGTTTTTTTCCCGAGTCCTAATTTATCTCAGCACATGCTCCTGTTCGAGATGCGATAACTTTGTGCATGTAGCTCTGATTCGCACGTATAATATGTCAGATTGTTCGTCTCGTGATGATCTTCATTTTGTTCAATTGAACCATTTTCATTAGAGGTCATCTTGATGCCCAAATCTTCGTTGGAAGAGGGCTAGTTGCTGCTAATCTCTGCTTCTTATCAGAACTTGGAGATTTGTCATTTTTGTATCATTTATTCCGTGCATCTTTTGAGCATGAGCTCTACATGTATTTTGAAGTATGCCATGCCATCTTTCCAGTGCTGTAGTCCATGTATTTTTGTGATCTCTGTGGTGACTAGCACAAGCATGCAAAGTAAGTCCCGTAATATTTCTGATTTCAGGGACTTAGTGATTTCTCTAAGTCCTCGTCTGCTGTAATTTTGTTGCCACATAAACTTGGTGCTACAGAGAGATCCATGCATAGTTTGGAGATGTTCGGTAAGGATGTTTTGTAGCTATAGTTGTCATTGATCCATTCCCGCAATTGTTTGCAATTTTAGAGTACCATAGCATGACTCAATCTTGCTCTACTTTTTCTATAAAATATTTCTGGCAGATTCTTAACATGATATGCATTTTTGCCAAGCTTATTGTAGTTGATCCATACATGCTATGCAATTGTTCTTGCCATGGATAGCTTCATAAACATGCCATCTTGCTGTAGGTATGCTTGGTTTTTCATGAATTGCTCTTTAGTGAGTGCATCGAGCTCACAAAGAGGCCTACATATAAATATTTCTGCCATGCTCTGTTTTCTGCCAAGTCTGAAACCTGATAACGAAACTTGCTATGTTTACATGCTTGCCATCATATCCTCTGGTCCTTGTTGGCTTATGGTCAGTAAGGCACTTTTGTCATGTGCATTTAGTAGAACACTACCATGTCTTGTTTTGCTATGTTAAGTTCCTGTAGCATGTTGATTTAGTGCTCTCAACATTGCTACCTGATGCTGTTTTCTGCCATGTCCAGTTTTTCACCAAGTCTGTGAACCTGTAATCTTTTGCACTTTTGCCATGCTTGTTTGAGCTTGATATGTTGTGAACTAGCAGTAGCTCAGTGTTCATCTTTTGTCAAGCATCTTCTGTAGATTATTGCCATGTGCTATGTTGCTATGTTGGGGTGCTGTAGCTTTGCTACTTGTTGTATTTTATGTGCTATCTTGCTGTTTATCGCAGATTAGGGTCATTCTTGTTTTGCTTGCCATTTGCAAACCGTGCTTCCGATTCCGGTGATCTTTATATCGATTTCGACCGAAATCATTTCACCTTTCCAGTGGCATGCTTGGTTTGCCAAGTTACTGCCATGTTCATCATTTTCCTTCCGGAGCACGCATATGCATCGCATATCATATCTTGCATATGATACATGTTTTGCATCATGTTGCTTGTGCATTTCTCGTTGTTGATTGTGGTTCCGTTTGTTTGTGTTCTTGTCTTGGGTAGAGCCGGGAGACGAGTTTGTGAACGAGGAACCTGTCGAGTACGCTTACGAGGATCAAGCTTTCGACAACTCTGAGAATCTTGCAGGCAAGATGACCACCCCTCGAAATCACTTCTATCTTTGCTATGCTAGTTGTTCGCTCTATTGCCATGCTCGCTACCTATCACTTGCTATATCATGTCTCCCATTTTAGCCATGTCAGCCCTAACCATCCTTTCCTAGCAAACCGTTGTTTGGCTATGTCACCGCTTTTGCTCTGCCCCTCTTATAGCGTTGCTAGTTGCAGGTGAAGTTGAAGTTTGTTCCATGTCGGAACATGGATATGTTGGGATATCACAATATCTCTTATTTAATTAATGCATCTATATATTTTGGTAAGGGTGGAAGGCTCGGCCTTATGCCTGGTGTTTTGTTCCACTCTTGCCGCCCTAGTTACTGTTATACCGGGATTATGTTCCTTGAGTTTGCGTTCCTTACGCGGTCGGGTGATTTATGGGACCCCCTTGACAGTTCGCCTTGAATAAAACTCCTCCAGCAAGGCCCAACTTTGGTTTTACTATTTGCCGCATAAGCCTTTTCCCCCGGGTTTTCGCGAGCCCGAGGGTCATCTTATTTTAACCCACCCCCGGGCCAGTGCTCCTTCGAGTGTTGGTCCAAACCGAGCAGCCTGCGGGGCCACCTCGGGGAAACTCGAGGTCTGGTTTTACTCGTAGCTTGACTTATCCGGTGTGCCCTGAGAACGAGATATGTGCAGCTCCTATCGGGATTTGTCGGCACATTCGGGCGGCTTTGCTGGTCTTGTTTTACCATTGTCGAGATGTCTTGTAAACCGGGATTCCGAGACTGATCGGGTCTTTTCGGGAGAATGTTTATTCTTCGTTGACCGTGAGAGCTTATGATGGGCTAAGTTGGGACACCCCTGCGGGGTATTATCTTTCGAAAGCCGTGCCCGCGGTTATGAGGCAGATGGGAATTTGTTAATGTCCGGTTGTAGATAACTTGTCACTTGACCCAATTAAAATACACCAAGTGCGTGTGTAGCCGTGATGGTCTCTTCTCGGCGGAGTCCGGGAAGTGAACACGGTCTGTGTTATGTATGACGTAAGTAGGTGTTCAGGACCTCTTCTTGGTCATTGCCAGCTGACGTCCGTTCCTTTGCTTCTCTTCTCGCTCTCATTTGCGCAAGTTAGCCACCCTATATGCTTTTGCCGCTGCAGCTCCACCTTTTTGCTCTTTTTTGTCCTATAAGCTTAAATAGTCTTGATCTCGCGGGTGTGAGATTGCTGAGTCCCCGTGACTCACAGATACTTCCAACACCAGTTGCAGGTGCCGACGATGCCGGTGCAGACGATGGCGTCGATCTCAAGTGGGAGTTCGACGAGGAACGTGGTCGTTACTATGTGTCTTTTCCTGATGATCAGTAGTGGAGCCCAGTTGGGACGATCGGGGATCTAGCATTTGGGGTTGTCTTATTTTCATCTGGATTTTGACCGTAGTCGGTCCATATGTTTGTATTTTGGATGATGTATGAATGATATTTATGTATTGAGTGAAGTGGCGATTGTAAGCCAACTCTTTATCCCATTCTTGTTCATTACATGGAATTGTGTGAAGATGACCCTTCTTGCGACAAAACCACTATGCGGTTATGCCTCTAAGTCATGCCTCGACACGTGGGAGATATAGCCGCATCATGGGCGTTACAAGTTGGTAATCAGAGCCATCCCCGACTTAGGAGCCCCCTGCTTGATCGAATCGCTGACGCTGTTGAGTCTAGAACAAAATGTTTTGAGTCTTAGGATTATATATATCGGAGAGTAGGATTCTTTTTACTCCTCAGTCCCTTCGTCGCTCTGGTAAGGTCTCCTGACGTAGAAGTTTTGACTACTCTCTCCTCAAATTTCACTAAAAACAATTTTTAGGATCACGCGGGTATCTTGGAATCGTTCCGATGGATTTGTGACGAGAACATTGTTCTTGGTGCCTCATGTCATTTAGGGGTTGTGGCAGTGTCCCGGGGAGTTGAGCTCCGAGGTGTTGTCGTCACAATTTTATCGTTGCAGTTCTGGAATACCTGAGTTTCGCCAACATCGAAATCTCTTTTATGCAGTTGTTGGTGAGATCACCTCGACGCCACCCAGTACTGGGGCGGGAGTTCGGGAGTATTGCCATAACTTGTATAACGGATGTTTTTCGAAAGTTGAGGTAAACGATTTCCGAAGGTTTCTTGGTTATGTGTTGACGGATGGATACAGCTGGATCTAGGGATTGTTAGTTTAGGATTTCTTTATGACAGACGCATGATATGAGATTGGGGTTCGACGTCTAGTGGTCCGCCTGTATACGGTTGATTTTACAGTGGTCTCGTTGTGTCTTAAAGAGTCCATGGCTTTGCCGACTCGGGGACGCTTCGTATGTCATGTGCACAGCCTTGTACATGATGGTGCTGTACGATTGAGCCCGTGTGGGCCCCACCACGAAAACTTCGGACGAAATATCTATCATATGTTTGTTCCGGCTTATTCTACAAGCCAATACTTTGTTTTATTTTGTATTGTGGTATTCGAGTTACTTCGAATTCATATGTTCATTCCATATCTTTTTCAAGTGGCTTCTCAACTTATGGAAGTGTGATGTTTTACTACGGAAGTCATTCGTTCATCTTCGTTCGAATGTTTATTGTGAAGACTATATGTTGCAATTTCTATCCGTTGATTCTACTTATCTTTTGTCTATCGAGATGCTAACGGATGTCACCCTCTTCAGGATGGCTCCGCCAACGCGTCAGAATCCGGATCGCAATGAAGGGAGTCAAGCGAACCCTCCGCCACCACCTCCACCTCCGGAGGCATGGCAAGCAATCATGGCAGCCACCAACGCCAATGCTCAGATGATTCTGCAACTCTTGCAAGAACGTACTCAAGGGCAAGGCAATCAAGGTCAAGGCAACAATCAGTTTCACTTTGCCACTCTCAACCAGTTTCTCGCAAATCAGCGCAAGTCTTTCAGCTACTGTGCCGAGGCCACGGATGCCGATGATTGGCTCGTGGACATCAACAAGCATTTTGAATGTAGCAATGTCAGGCCTGAGGACTTTGTCAAGTTCGCTTCTTTCCAGCTCAAGGACCAAGCTGCTGATTGGTTTCAGCAATACAAAGATTCCAGAGGAGGTCGTGTGATCACTTGGACTGACTTCTGTCGGGACTTCAAAGCGCACCACATTCCACAAAGTGTTGTTGAGAGCAAGCGTGAGGAGTTCTGCAATCTCAAGCAAGGAAACATGTCTGTGTATCAATACAACATTCAGTTTCAGAAACTTGCTCGCTTCGCTAAACAAGACGTTCCTGATGAGAAGAGCATGATCTATCACTTCAGAGGTGGCCTTAAAGAGGATCTGCAGTTAGCTCTCGTTCTTGTTGAGCCTACTCAGTTTGACCAATTCTACAATATGGCACTGAAGCAAGAGGCTGCTCAGCTCAAGTGTGAGGCTTCTAAGAAAAGAGTCAGGGACGTAGTTCAGTCTTCTTCTTCCTCACTTGTGACAGCTAAGCAATAGAAGTTCTGGTTGCCTCCTCTCCTCCTCCGTTTCGTCAGCCTTACCAGCAGAAGAACAAAGGTGGCCATGGTTCTTCAAATTCTTCCAACTCTGGTTATCAGAACAAGTCTCAGAATCAAGCTCCAAAGTCCAATGCTCCTTATCACCGTCCACTCTCAGAGGTGACTTGCAACAAATGTCAGCAGAAAGGTCACTATGCTAACAAGTGCTTCAACCAGAGGCGTCTTCCTCCTCCTCCTCCTGTCAGATCTTCCAGCAATGCAGTGGTCAAGCATAATCCAAAGTCTGCAAAGGTGAACATGATGAATGCAGCTCAAGCGGAGGAATCTACTGATGTGATTATGGGTAATCTCTCAGTTAATGATATTCCTGCAAAAGTTCTTTTTGATACTGGTGCATCCCTTTGTTTCATGTCAAGACCGTTTTTTGCCAAGCATGAATTCACTTGTTCTCATTTGAGTAAACCCATGGATGTCGTGTCTCCGGGTAAACGTTTGAGTTCTAGTATGATGGTTCCGGATGTTTCCATCAAGATGGGCGACTATAGATTCCAGTCTTCTCCAATTGTTCTTGGTGACTCGGATATTGATCTTATTCTCGGGATGGACTGGCTTTCTAAGCACAAGGCTCAACTTGATTGTGTCGCCAGGGAAATTCAATTGACACACTCGTCTGAGGATGTGATTATTTTTGCCGCTCATGATGAAACCATTCGGTTTTTCTCTCTCAATGAGAAGGGCGAATTGGATGCCATCTCTCAAATTCCAGTCGTTTGCGAGTATCAAGATGTCTTTCCAGAAGAGCTTCCGGGTATGCCTCCTCATCGACCAGTTGAGTTCGTTATCGAACTAGAGCCTGGTACTGTACCCGTTTGCAAGCGTCCATACAAGCTTGGACCAAACGAGCTGAAGGAATTGAAGAAGCAGCTCGATGAACAAGAACGTCTGGGTTTGATCAGACCGAGTTCTTCTCCATGGGGTTGTGGTGTTCTTTTTGTCAAGAAGAAGGATGGCACGGACCGACTTTGTGTCGACTACCGTCCATTGAACAAGAAGACAATCAAGAACAAGTACCCACTTCCCAACATCAATGAGCTATTTGAGAAACTCAAAGGCGCTAAAGTATTCTCGAAGCTTGACCTTCGTATGGGTTATCATCAGATTCGCATTCGTGAAGAAGATATTCCCAAGACAGCTTTCAGAACAAGCTTTGGTTCTTATGAATATACTGTCGTGTCTTTCGGCCTTGTCAATGCTCCCCCGGTGTTCTCTCGGATGATGAATTTCATCTTCAGCCCCTATACCAATGAATTCGTTCTTGTGTATCTCGATGATATCTTGGTCTTCTCCAAGAATAAGCAGGATCATGCCAAACATTTGCGATTGGTGCTCGACAAGCTCAGAGAGTATCAATTCTATGCGAAGTTCTCCAAATGTGAGTTTTGGCTCGATGAAGTTCTTTTCCTTGGTCACATCATCTCTGCGAAGGGCATCGCTGTTAACCCCGAGAAGGTGTCCGCAGTTCTGGATTGGGAACCTCCTCAAAATGTCCAGCAGCTCCGCAGTTTCCTGGGTCTTGCAAGCTATTGCCGAAGATTCGTTGAGAATTTCTCCAAGATTGCAAAGCCTCTTTCCAACCTCTTACAGAAGCATGTGAAGTATGTCTGGTCTCCTGAGTGTGACGCTGCTTTCAACACTCTCAAACAGAAACTAGTCACAGCTCCTGTCTTGACTCCTCCTGATGAATCCAAGCCGTATGAAGTTTTCTGTGATGCTTCTCTCCAAGGTCTCGGTGCTGTGTTAATGCAAGAGAAGAAAGTTGTGGCGTATACCTCTCGGCAGTTGAAGCCCAACGAGAAGAACTACCCCACTCACGATCTTGAGTTGGCGGCAGTTGTCCATGCTTTGGTTACGTGGAGACATCTCTTGTTGGGAAGACAAGTGGACATTTTCACTGATCACAAGAGTCTCAAGTATATTTTCACTCAGCCCAACCTAAACCTCAGGCAGTCTCGATGGGTCGAAATGATTCAAGAGTACAATCCAAGTATTGAATATACTCCAGGCAAAGCAAATGTCATTGCAGATGCTTTAAGCAGGAAAGCTTATTGCAACAGCTTAATTCTCAAGCCTTTCCAACCGGATCTTTGTGAAGCTTTCCATAAGCTGAATCTCCAAGTTGTTCCTCAAGGCGTTCTTGCCAACCTCATCGTATCTCCTACTTTGGAAGATCAAATTCGTGAGGCACAACTCCTTGATGCCATGGTGAAGAAGGTGAAACGTGGTATCGACAAGGGTCTTTCCAAATTCAAGTGCTATCGCATTGATGACAGAGACACTTTGTTCTTCGAGGACCGGATTGTGGTTCCGAAAGGTGATCTAAGGAAAGTCATAATGAACGAGGCGCACAATTCTCTCCTTTCCATTCATCCTGGAAGTACGAAGATGTATCATGACCTCAAGCAGTCGTATTGGTGGACTCGAATGAAGCGAGAAATTGCTCAATTCGTGAATGAATGTGATGTCTGCCGAAGAGTGAAAGCAGAACACCAACGACCAGCGGGTCTCCTCCAACCTCTCGCTATCCCAGTATGGAAGTTTGATCATATTGAAATGGACTTCGTGACTGGATTTCCCAAGTCCAAGCGCGGAAATGATGCTATCTTCGTTGTCATCGACAAGCTTTCTAAAGTGGCTCATTTCCTTCCAATCAAAGAATCCATAACAGCAGCTCAGCTGGCAGAGCTCTACACCTCCAGAATTGTCTCTTTGCACGGCATTCCACAATTGATTTCTTCTGATCGTGGAAGCATCTTCACCTCTAAGTTCTGGGACTCCTTTCAGAAGGCCATGGGCACTAACATTCGCTTCAGCACAGCTTTTCACCCTCAAACTAGTGGCCAAGTCGAGCGAGTCAATCAAATTCTTGAAGATATGCTCAGGGCTTGTGTCATTTCCTTTGGCATGAAATGGGAAGATTGTCTTCCATATGCTGAATTCTCTTACAACAACAGCTTCCAAGCGAGTTCGGGCAAGGCCCCATTCGAGATTCTCTATGGCAGAAAGTGCCGTACTCCTCTCAATTGGTCAGAGACTGGTGAACGCCAACTTCTTGGCAATGACTTAATCACTGAAGCTGAAGAAATGTGTAAAGTCATCCGTGATAATCTCAAAGCCGCGCAATCGCGCCAGAAGACCTACTATGATAGTAAGCATCGTGATTTGGCTTTCGAGATCGGAGACCATGTCTACCTCCGCGTCTCTCCAATGAAAGGCACTCGTCGCTTCGGTATCAAAGGGAAGCTTGCCCCTAGATACGTGGGTCCTTTCAAGATCATTGGCAAAAGAGGCGACCTCGCCTATCAACTTGAGCTTCCTTCCAACTTCACGAACGTGCACGATGTGTTCCACGTGTCACAGCTCCGCAAGTGCTTCAAGACGTCTGAGCGCACTATCGACTTCGAAGAGATTGACCTCCAAGAAGATTTGTCTTATCATGAGCACCCAGTTGCTATTCTTGAAGAAACTGAGCGCAAGACTCGCAACAAGTCTATCAAATTCCTGAAAGTCAAGTGGTCGCACCATTCCGACCGGGAAGCCACCTGGGAACGCGAGGACCATCTCCGTTCCGAATATCGAGTTCTTTCAGTCCTAGATCTCGGGACGAGATCCTCCCGTAGTGGTGGAGTGTTGTAACACCCCGCATGTAACTTGCCATATTTGTAACTCCCACTCTTGCCATTTCTGGCTATGTGATATGTTTTTCCCTCTGTTGTCGGGTTTTGTCTTTCGTTTTGTATTTTGTCATGTCATGCATTTTCATATCATGTCATCATGCGCATTACTTTTGCATATGTGTTCGTCTCATGCATCCGAGCATTTTCCCCGTTGTCCGTTTTCCAATCCGGCGCTCCTATCTCCTCCGGTGCACCCCTCTAGTTTTCTTTCATGTGCGTGTGTCAAACTTTCTCGGAATGGACCGAGGCTTGTCAACTGGTCTTAATATACCACCCGGAGACTACCGGTCAAGTTTCGTTCCATTCGGAGGTCGTTTGGTACTCCATCGGTTAACCGGGCCTCCGCAATGTCCATTTGAGTATCCAGCAAAAACTCCCTTCAAAACCAGCCCAAAGCCCACCAAACTCTCTTCCATGCTCTAGGTCGTTCGATCACGATCGTGTGGGCAAAAAACCGCACCTCATTTGGAGTCTCCTAGCTCCCTCTACCTATAAATGAGTGGGCATCCCGAAAAACGGAATCGCAGTCTAACCCTAGCAAAAATCCCTCGCGCCGCCGGACAGCGTCCGCCCGCGCCGGCGGACGAATCGCCCGTCGCCACGTCACTCCGCCGCCGCCCCGACCCCGCCGGCCCGCTGGGCCCGCGCGCCGGCCCTCCGGCCCGTCTCCTCCGCCGCCGCCTCGCCTCCCCGCCGGGCACCGCCGCCGCCATCACCGCTGGGCGCCGCCGCCATCACCGCCGCCACCGCGCCTTGGGCTCCCGCCGCCGCCCGCAGGCGCCGCCCCCGGCCGGCGACCGCCGCCCCCGCCTGCGGCCCCCCCTCCTCCGGCGCCTCCTCTCCTTCCCACGGCCGCCGCCACCGCCTCCTTTCCTCCTCCCGCCGGCGACGAGCTCGGGCTCGAGCAAGTCCCCTCGATCCGATCTGGTACAACTCACCCCCGTTGACTTTCCTAGCCTTCGGTTTTTTCCGAAGTCCTAATTTATCTCAGCACATGCTCCTGTTCGAGATGCGATAACTTTGTGCATGTAGCTCCGATTCGCACGTATAATATGTCAGATTGTTCGTCTCATGATGATCTTCATTTTGTTCAATTGAACCATTTTCATTAGAGGTCATCTTGATGCCCAAATCTTCGTTGGAAGAGGGCTAGTTGCTGCTAATCTCTGGTTCTTATCAGAACTTGGAGATTTGTCATTTTTGTATCATTTATTCCGTGCATCTTTTGAGCATGAGCTCTACATGTATTTTGAAGTATGCCATGCCATCTTTCCAGTGGTGTAGTCCATGTATTTTTGTGATCTCTGTGGTGACTAGCACAAGCATGCAAAGTAGGTCCCGTAATATTTCTGATTTCAGGGACTTAGTGATTTCTCTAAGTCCTCGTCTGCTGTAATTTTGTTGCCACATAAACTTGGTGCTACAGAGAGATCCATGCATAGTTTGGAGATGTTCGGTAAGGATGTTTTGTAGCTATAGTTGTCATTGATCCATTCCCGCAATTGTTTGCAATTTTAGAGTACCATAGCATGACTCAATCTTGCTCTACTTTTTCTATAAAATATTTCTGGCAGATTCTTAACATGATATGCATTTTTGCCAAGCTTATTGTAGTTGATCCATACATGCTATGCAATTGTTCTTGCCATGGATAGCTTCATAAACATGCCATCTTGCTGTAGGTATGCTTGGTTTTTCATGAATTGCTCTTTAGTGAGTGCATCGAGCTCACAAAGAGGCCTACATATAAATATTTCTGCCATGCTCTGTTTTCTGCCAAGTCTGAAACCTGATAACGAAACTTGCTATGTTTACATGCTTGCCATCATATCCTCTGGTCCTTGTTGGCTTATGGTCAGTAAGGCACTTTTGTCATGTGCATTTAGTAGAACACTACCATGTCTTGTTTTGCTATGTTAAGTTCCTGTAGCATGTTGATTTAGTGCTCTCAACATTGCTACCTGATGCTGTTTTCTGCCATGTCCAGTTTTTCACCAAGTCTGTGAACCTGTAATCTTTTGCACTTTTGCCATGCTTGTTTGAGCTTGATATGTTGTGAACTAGCAGTAGCTCAGTGTTCATCTTTTGTCAAGCATCTTCTGTAGATTATTGCCATGTGCTATGTTGCTATGTTGGGGTGCTGTAGCTTTGCTACTTGTTGTATTTTAAGTGCTATCTTGCTGTTTATCGCAGATTAGGGTCATTCTTGTTTTGCTTGCCATTTGCAAACCGTGCATCCGATTCCGGTGATCTTTATATCGATTTCGACCGAAATCATCTCACCTTTCCAGTGGCATGCTTGGTTTGCCAAGTTACTGTCATGTTCATCATTTTCCTTCCGGAGCACGCATATGCATCGCATATCATATCTTGCATATCATACATGTTTTGCATCATGTTGCTTGTGCATTTCTCTTTGTTGATTGTGGTTCCGTTTGTTTGTGTTCTTGTCTTGGGTAGAGCCGGGAGACGAGTTCGTGAACGAGGAACCTGTCGAGTACGCTTACGAGGATCAAGCTTTCGACAACTCTGAGAATCTTGCAGGCAAGATGACCACCCCTCGAAATCACTTCTATCTTTGCTATGCTAGTTGTTCGCTCTATTGCCATGCTCGCTACCTATCACTTGCTATATCATGTCTCCCATTTTAGCCATGTCAGCCCTAACCATCCTTTCCTAGCAAACCGTTGTTTGGCTATGTCACCGCTTTTGCTCAGCCTCTCTTATAGCGTTGCTAGTTGCAGGTGAAGTTGAAGTTTGTTCCATGTCGGAACATGGATATGTTGGGATATCACAATATCTCTTATTTAATTAATGCATCTATATATTTTGGTAAGGGTGGAAGGCTCGGCCTTATGCCTGGTGTTTTGTTCCACTCTTGCCGCCCTAGTTACTGTTATACCGGGATTATGTTCCTTGAGTTTGCGTTCCTTACGCGGTCGGGTGATTTATGGGACCCCCTTGACAGTTCGCCTTGAATAAAACTCCTCCAGCAAGGCCCAACTTTGGTTTTACTATTTGCCGCCTAAGCCTTTTCCCCCGGGTTTTCGCGAGCCCGAGGGTCATCTTATTTTAACCCCCCCCCGGGCCAGTGCTCCTTCGAGTGTTGGTCCGAACCGAGCAGCCTGCGGGGCCACCTCGGGGAAACTCGAGGTCTGGTTTTACTCGTAGCTTGACTTATCCGGTGTGCCCTGAGAACGAGAGATGTGCAGCTCCTATCGGGATTTGTCGGCACATTCGGGCGGCTTTGCTGGTCTTGTTTTACCATTGTCGAGAGGTCTTGTAAACCGGGATTCCGAGACTGATCGGGTCTTTTCGGGAGAAGGTTTATCCTTCGTTGACCGTGAGAGCTTATGATGGGCTAAGTTGGGACACCCCTGCACGGTATTATCTTTCGAAAGCCGTGCCCGCGGTTATGAGGCAGATGGGAATTTGTTAATGTCCGGTTGTAGATAACTTGTCACTTGACCCAATTAAAATACACCAAGTGCGTGTGTAGCCGTGATGGTCTCTTCTCGGCGGAGTCCGGGAAGTGAACACGATTTGTGTTATGTATGACGTAAGTAGGTGTTCAGGACCTCTTCTTGGTCATTGCCAGCTGACGTCCGTTCCTTTGCTTCTCTTCTCGCTCTCATTTGCGCAAGTTAGCCACCCTATATGCTTTTGCCGCTGCAGCTCCACCTTTTTGCTCTTTTTTGTCCTATAAGCTTAAATAGTCTTGATCTCGCGGGTGTGAGATTGCTGAGTCCCCGTGACTCATAGATACTTCCAACACCAGTTGCAGGTGCCGACGATGCCGGTGCAGACGATGGCGTCGATCTCAAGCTGGAGTTCGACGAGGAACGTGGTCGTTACTATGTGTCTTTTCCTGATGATCAGTAGTGGAGCCCAGTTGGGACGATCGGGGATCTAGCATTTGGGGTTGTCTTATTTTCATCTGGATTTTGACCATAGTCGGTCCATATGTTTGTATTTTGGATGATGTATGAATGATATTTATGTATTGAGTGAAGTGGCGATTGGAAGCCAACTCTTTATCCCATTCTTGTTCATTACATGGGATTGTGTGAAGATGACCCTTCTTGCGACAAAACCACTATGCGGTTATGCCTCTAAGTCGTGCCTCGACACGTGGGAGATATAGCCGCATCGTGGGCGTTACAACGTTCCACCCCCTCGACGACCTCCGGTGTCCACGGCAGGATGTCGTGCATTCACTGCAGAGCTCCGCAACGTCGTTTGGCCGAGCAAGTTCAAGCCTGACCTACCTCCACGCTACGACGGCACCGCAGACCCCGCCAAGTTCTTACAGCTCTACGAGCTGAGCATCGAGGCGGCCAACAGCGATGAGAAGATCATGGCAAACTGGTTCCCGATGGCCCTCAAAGATGGCGCGTGTTCTTGGCTCCTGAACCAGACCGAGAGGTCGGTTTCTTCCTGGGAGGAGATGCGCAGCCGCTTCATCGCCAACTTACAGGGCACTCGCGACCGTCCACCGGTCGTGGGCGACCTGCGCCGCATCAAAGCAGCAGCCCGGGGAGACCCTGCATAAGTATATCTAGCGCTTCAACAACGTCCGCCTCAAGATTCCCAAGGTGTCTGACGAGGCCATCATCTCCGCGTTCACCGACGGTGTCCGCGACGTCAAGATGAAGGAGGAGCTTGCCATCCACGAGGACCTCTGCACTGCGCTGGAGATGTTCAACATGGTGAACAAGTGTGCGAGGGCTGGGGAGGGACGTCTCTCCCTCCTCGAGCTCCCTGATGCTGATCCAGAAGACAAGAACACCAAGACCAAGGACACGAAGCGTAAGGGGCCAGCAGTGCTTGTGGCAGAGCCAGAAACCAAGCGCGGCTGCGACCACCCCGAGTCATCCAAGGGCAAGCGGCCGTTCTGCACCTTCCACAATGTCTACAGCCACAACACCCGCGGCAGCTGTGACGCCCCGAGACCGACGCTTCAGAAGACTTCCATATTTTCGTGATCACCGTGTGTTTCATTTCTGCTTGCTCTTTTATTTTTGCATTGCATCATGTCATCATGCCATCATGTCATTAATCTTTGCATCTCAACTCAACTAATAAATTGCATAGATGGTTGATCTATTTAAATCGAGGGAAGGGTGACTTCTATTTATAACATATCCTCCCAATATTTGGGAGCTATATTAAACATTTCATTAATTTGGAATTCACCATAAGACACTTGCAAAATATCCCAATGCCTTTGTTATCTAAATTCTTGGTCTCCAACCTTGCCATAAATTCTTTCTTCACTTTTCGGAGCTCCACCAAAATTCTCAACATTTTGGTCACTCCTAAACCTTGTCCTAGTTCAAACCATTTGAATTAAATTCAAATGAGTTTGAATTTAAATCTTGCATTCATGCCAACTTCTATTTCTTGGATCAAGCTCATTTTTGTGAGTCCGGGAAAATTATCCGCGTGTCCAATCTTCTTCCCCTAACCTCTCTTTCTTTTCTTTCTTATCTCTGCTTTGTTTCCATTTTCTTTAGTGAGAGAGAGAAGAGAGCCCAGCAGCCTGGCCGGCCTGCTTCCCGCAGTCCATTTGGCCCAAGGCCCATCCACGCCTATAACCCTAGCCTCTCACCACGCTCTCTCTCGATCCCCATCTCTCCCCCCTCGTTCCCGTGCCGCCGCCATCCGTCACTGTCAGGGACAGGAGCTCCCTGCGCTCGATCCCCTCGTCTGTTCTTCCTCCTGCCACCGCCATCCTCCGATGTGACACCTCCGTCGCTCCCCTGCGCTAGCCAACAACCTCCGCTACTACCCAACGCCGTCGCCTTCCCCAGCGCCGTTGCTGCCTACCGACGCCTCTGCCGTCCCCGCGCCCTGCTGCCTCCTAGAGTGCCGCGTCGTCGCCGTTAGTCTTCAACCGCGGGAGCGCAGTCCTCCTCCAACCCCGTCTAGATCCGGCTGGCCTCCGCCGCCCTTGCCCGTTCCCGGCCGGATCTGACTCCGGTGGCCCGTCCCTGTCGGAGTTGACCTCCACCGTAGGCCACCCGCCAAGCCGCAGGAGCAGAGCCGATGTTGCCTTGCTTTTGCATCGTTCGCCAAGTCCCGCTGGAGACCACGCGCGAGCCCGCGTTGACTTCCCCTGCTCCACCACCATCGGCGCCCAGTAGCACCTTCTCCGTCCGTGACTCGTGCTGCTGCCGCTCGCCTTACCGCTGCCATGGCCTCTCACTTGTAGCCCCTCGCCAAGCATGCTACGTGATGCTGCCCCTTTTGTCGTTGCCAAGGCCACTGAATCCAAGGACACAAGACCGCCTCTGTGGATTCCTTTCGACAAGTACCACGACGAACGTCGAGACTGCCAAGTTCCACTTCAGATGAACGTTTCGGAATCGCCAAGTCAGACTACAACGCGAAGACTGTTGGGGAATGTAGTAATTTTCAAAATTTTATACGCACACACAAGATCATGGTGATGCATAGCAACGAGAGGGGAGAGTGTTGTCCACATACCCTCGTAGACCGAAAGCGGAAGCGTTAACACAACGCGGTTGATGTAGTCGTACGTCTTCACGATCCGACCGATCAAGTACCGAACGCACGGCACCTCCGAGTTCAGCACACGTTCAGCTCGATGATGTCCCTCGAACTCTGATCCAGCCGAGTGTTGAGGGAGAGTTTCGTCAGCACGACGGCATGGTGACAATGTTGATGTTCTACCGACGCAGGGCTTCGCCTAAGCACTGCTACGATATAATCGAGGTGTAATATGGTGGAGGGGGGCACCGCACACGGCTAAGAGATCAATGATCAATTGTGTGTCTAGAGGTGCCCCCCTGCCCCCGTATATAAAGGAGCAAGGGGGGTTCGGCCGGCCAAGGGGAGAGGCGCGCCAGGAGGAGTCCTACTCCTACCGGGAGTAGGACTCCCCCCTTTTCCATGTTGGACTAGGAGAGAGAGGGGGAAGAGGTGGAGGGGAGGAAGGAAAGGGGGGGCGCCGCCCCCCTCTCCTTGTCCTATTCGGATTGGGGGGAAGGGGCGTGCGGCTCTGCCCTGGCCTCCTCTCCTCTCTTCCACCTAGGCCCACTAAGGCCCATTAAGTTACCGGGGGGTTCCGGTAACCTCCCAGCACTCCGAAAAAATCCTGATTTCACCCGGAACACTTCCGATGTCCAAACATAGGCTTCCAATATATCAATCTTTATGTCTCGACCATTTCGACACTCCTCGTCATGTCCGTGATCACATCCGGGACTCCGAACAACCTTCGGTACATCAAAACCTATAAACTCATAATATAACTGTCATCGTAACGTTAAGCGTGCGGACCCTACGGGTTCAAGAACTATGTAGACATGACCGAGACACCTCTCCGTTCAATAACCAATAGCGGAACCTGGATGCTCATATTGGTTCCCACAGATTCTACGAAGATCTTTATCGGTCAGACCGCATAACAACACACGTTGTTCCCTTTGTCATCGGTATGTTACTTGCCCGAGATTCGATCGTCGGTATCTCGATACCTAGTTCAATCTCGTTACCGGCAAGTCTCTTTACTCGTTCCGTAATACATCATCCCGCAACTAACTCATTAGTCACAATGCTTGCAAGGCTTATAGTGATGTGTATTACTGAGTGGGCCTAGAGATACCTCTCCGACACTCGGAGTGACAAATCCTAATCTCGAAATACGCCAACCCAACAAGTACCTTTGGAGACACCTGTAGAGCACCTTTATAATCGCCCAGTTACGTTGTGACGTTTGGCAGCACGCAAAGTGTTCCTCCGGTAAATGGGAGTTGCATAATCTCATAGTCATAGGAACATGTATAAGTCATGAAGAAAGCAATAGCAACATACTAAACGGTCGAGTGCTAAGCTAACGGAATGGGTCAAGTCAATCACATCATTCTCCTAATGATGTGATCCCGTTAATCAAATGACAACCCATGTCTATGGCTAGGAAACATAACCATCTTTGATCAACGAGCTAGTCAAGTAGAGGCATACTAGTGACACTCTGTTTGTCTATGTATTCACACATGTATTATGTTTCCGGTTAATACAATTCTAGCATGAATAATAAACATTTATCATGATATAAGGAAATAAATAATAACTTTATTATTGCCTCTAGGGCATATTTCCTTCAGTCTCCCACTTGCACTAGAGTCAGTAATCTAGATTACACAGTAATGATTCTTACACCCATGGAGTCTTGGTGCTGATCATGTTTTGCTCGTGGAAGAGGCTTAGTCAACGGGTATGCAACATTCAGATCCGTATGTATCTTGCAAATTTCTATGTCTCCCACCTGGACTAAATCCCGGATGGAATTGAAGCGTCTTTTGATGTGCTTGGTTCTCTTGTAAAATCTGGATTCCTTTGCTAAGGCAATTGCACCAGTATTGTCACAAAAGATTTTCATTGGTCCCGATGCACTAGGTATGACACCTAGATCGGATATGAACTCCTTCATCCAGACTCCTTCATTTGCTGCTTCCGAAGCAGCTATGTACTCCGCTTCACACGTAGATCCCGCCACGACACTTTTCTTAGAACTGCACCAACTGACAGCTCCACCGTTCAATGTAAACACGTATCCGGTTTGCGAATTAGAATCGTCCGGATCAGTGTCAAAGCTTGCATCAACGTAACCATTTACGGTGAGCTCTTTGTCACCTCCATAAACGAGAAACATATCCTTAGTCCTTTTCAGATATTTCAGGATGTTCTTGACCGCTGTCCAGTGATCCACTCCTGGATTACTTTGGTACCTCCCTGCTAAACTTATAGCAAGGCACACATAAGGTCTGGTACACCGCATTGCATACATGATAGAGCCTATGTCTGAAGCGTGGGGAACATCTTTCATCTTCTCTCTATCTTCTGCAGTGATCGGGCATTGAGTCTTACTCAATCTCACACCTTGTACTACAGGCAAGAACCCTTTCTTTGCTTGATCCATTTTGAACTTCTTCAAAACTTTGTCAAGGTATGTGCTTTGTGAAAGTCCAATTAAGCGTCTTGATCTATCTCTATAGATCTTGATGCCTAATATATATGCAGCTTCACCGAGGTCTTTCATTGAAAAACACTTATTCAAGTATCCCTTTATGCTACCAGAAATTCTATATCATTTCCAATTAGCAATATGTCATCCACATATAATATCAGAAATGCTACTGAGCTCCCACTCACTTTCTTGTAAATACAGGCTTCTCCAAAAGTCTGTATAAAACCAAATGCTTTGATCACACTATCAAAGCGTTTATTCCAACTCCGAGAGGCTTGCACCAGTCCATAAATGGATCGCTGGAGCTTGCACACTTTGTTAGCTCCCTTTGGATCGACAAAACCTTCCGGTTGCATCATATACAACTCTTCTTCCAGAAATCCATTCAGGAATGCAGTTTTGACATCCATTTGCCAAATTTCATAATCATAAAATGCGGCAATTGCTAACATGATTCGGACAGACTTGAGCATCGCTACGACTGAGAAGGTCTCATCGTAGTCAATCCCTTGAACTTGTCGAAAACCTTTCACAACAAGTCGAGCTTTATAGACAGTAACATTACCGTCAGCGTCAGTCTTCTTCTTGAAGATCCATGTATTTTCAATAGCTTGCCGATCATCGGGCAAGTCAACCAAAGTCCATACTTTGTTCTCATACATGGATCCCATCTCGGATTTCATGGCCTCAAGCCATTTTGCGGAATATTGGCTCACCATCGCTTCTTCGTAGTTCGTAGGTTCGTCATGGTCTAGTAACATAACCTCCAGAACAGGATTACCGTACCACTCTGGTGCGGATCTTAATCTGGTTGACCTACGAGGTTCAGTAATAACTTGATCTGAAGTTTCATGATCATTATCATTAACTTCCTCACTAATTGGTGTAGGTGTCGCAGAAACTAGTTTCTGTGATGAGCTACTTTCCAATAAGGGAGCAGGTATAGTTACCTCATCAAGTTCTACTTTCCTCCCACTCACTTCTTTCGAGAGAAACTCCTTCTCTAGAAAGGATCCATTCTTAGCAACGAATGTCTTGCCTTCGGATCTGTGATAGAAGGTGTACCCAACAGTCTCCTTTGGGTATCCTATGAATACACATTTCTCCGATTTAGGTTCGAGCTTATCAGGTTGAAGTTTCTTCACATAAGCATCGCAACCCCAAACTTTAAGAAACGACAACTTTGGTTTCTTGCCAAACCATAGTTCATAAGGCGTCGTTTCAACGGATTTCAATGGTGCCCTATTTAGAGTGAATACAGCCGTCTCTAAAGCATAACCCCAAAACGATAGCGGTAAATCAGTAAGAGACATCATAGATCGCACCATATCTAGTAAAGCACGATTACGACGTTCGGACACACCATTACGCTGTGGTGTTCCGGGTGGCGTGAGTTGCGAAACTATTCCGCATTGTTTCAAATGTAGGCCAAACTCGTAACTCAAATATTCTCCTCCACGATCTGATTGTAGAAACTTTATTTTCTTGTTACGATGATTTTCAACTTCGCTCTAAAATTCTTTGAACTTTTCAAATGTTTCAGACTTATGTTTCATTAAGGAGATATACCCATATCTGCTCAAATCATCTGTGAAGGTGAGAAAATAACGATATCCGCTACGAGCCTCAATATTCATCGGACCACATACATCTGTATGTATGATTTCCAACAAATCAGTTGCTCTCTCCATAGTTCCGGAGAACGGTGTTTTAGTCATCTTGCCCATGAGACACGGTTCGCAAGTACCAAGTGATTCATAATCAAGTGATTCCAAAAGTCCATCATTATGGAGTTTCTTCATGCGCTTTACACCGATATGACCTAAACGGCAGTGCCACAAATAAGTTGCACTATCATTATCAACTCTGCATCTTTTGGCTTCGACATTATGAATATGTGTGTCACTACTACCGAGATTCATTAAAAATACACCACTCTTCAAGGGTGCATGACCATAAAAGATATTACTCATATAAATAGAACAACCATTGTTCTCTGATTTAAATGAATAACCGTCTCGCATCAAACAAGATCCAGATATAATGTTCATGCTCAACGCTGGCACCAAATAACAATTATTTAGTTCTAATACTAACCCCGAAGGTAGATGTAGAGGTAGCGTGCCGACGGCGATCACATCGACTTTGGAACCGTTTCCCACGCGCATCGTCACCTCGTCCTTGGCCAGTGTTCGCTTAATCCGTAGTCCCTGTTTCGAGTTGCAAATATTAGCAACAGAACCAGTATCAAATACCCAGGTGCTACTGCGAGCTCTGGTAAGGTACACATCAATAACAAGTATATCACATATACCTTTGTTCACCTTGCCATCCTTCTTATCCGCCAAATACTTGGGGCAGTTCCGCTTCCAGTGACCAGTCTGCTTGCAGTAGAAGCACTCAGTCTCAGGCTTAGGTCCAGATTTGGGTTTCTTCTCCTGAACAGCAACTTGCTTGCTGTTCTTCTTGAAGTTCCCCTTCTTCTTCCCTTTGCCCTTTTTCTTGAAACTAGTGGTCTTATTGACCATCAACACTTGATGCTCCTTTTTGATTTCTACCTCCACTGCTTTTAGCATTGCGAAGAGCTCGGGAATTGTCTTATTCATCCCTTGCATGTTATAGTTCATCACGAAGCTCTCGTAGCTTGGTGGCAGTGATTGAAGAACTCTGTCAATGACGCTATCATCCGGAAGATTAACTCCCAGTTGAATCAAGTGATTATTATACCCAGACATTTTGAGTATATGCTCACTGACAGAACTATTCTCTTCCATCTTGCCGTTGTAGAACTTATTGGAGATTTCATATCTATCAATCCTGGCATTTGCTTGAAATATTAACTTCAACTCCTGGAACATCACATATGCTCCATGACATTCAAAACATCGTTGAAGACCCGGTTCTAAGCCGTAAAGCATGGCACACTGAACTATCGAGTAGTCATCAGCTTTGCTCTGCCAGACGTTCATAACTTCTGGTGTTGCTCTTGCAGCAGGCCTGGCACCCAACAGTGCTTCCAGGACGTAATTCTTCTGTGCAGCAATGAGGATAATCCTCAAGTTACGGACCCAGTCTGTGTAATTACTACCATCATCTTTCAACTTTGCTTTCTCAAGGAACGCATTAAAATTCAACGGAACAACAACACGGGCCATCTATCTACAATTAACATAGACAAGAAAGATACTATCAGGTACTAAGTTCATAATAAATTTAAGTTCTATTAATCATATTACTTAAGAACTCCCACTTAGATAGACATCCCTCTCATCATCTAAGTGATTACGTGATCCAAATCAACTAAACCATAACCGATCATCACGTGAAATGGAGTAGTTTTCAATGGTGAACATCACTATGTTGATCATATCTACTATATGATTCACGCTCGACCTTTCGGTCTCAGTGTTCCGAGGCCATATCTGCATATGCTAGGCTCGTCAAGTTTAACCTGAGTATTCTGCATGTGCAAAACTGGCTTGCACCCATTGTAGATGGACGTAGAGCTTATCACACCCGATCATCACGTGGTGTCTGGGCAGGACGAACTTTGGCAATGGTGCATACTCAGGGAGAACACTTTTATCTTGAAATTTTTTTGACTGGGTTTTATCTTGAAATTTTAGTGAGAGATCATCTTATAATGCTACCGTCAATCAAAGCAAGATAAGATGCATAAAAGATAAACATCACATGCAATCAATATAAGTGATATGATATGGCCATCATCATCTTGTGCTTGTGATCTCCATCTCCGAAGGACCGTCATGATCTCCATCGTAGCATCATTGTTGTCTCACCAACTATTGCTTTTATGACTATCGCTACCGCTTAGTGATAAAGTAAAACAATTACATGGCGATTGCATTGCAAAGAATAAAGCGACAACCATATGGCTCCTGCCAGTTGCCGATAACTCGGTTACAAAACATGATCATCTCATACAATAA